>NC_090194.1:12793656-13093656 GCF_024679245.1 Pseudorasbora parva | reverse complement strand
TTTAGTGTCCTTGGTAACATTCCTGCCTCCCACACAGGAGACCCCAGTTCAAATCCCATTCGGAACGGGTCGAATAGGACCGGTTACACATGATTCTGCAAAGAAATCTCCACCAAACAGAATTCTGGCAAACAAATTGCACCAAAAGAATTCTTTAGCACCAGCGCAAATGATGTTGATTCAGTCTCCCTACACTCTAAAACTACTTAAAGGGGTGATGAATTAAGAAATCAACTTTCCCTTGAGCTTTTGCTATATAAAAGGTCATGGTAATATAAGAATATCCTGTACGTTTCAGAGCTTCCTTGTTAGTCAAAGAAAAGCTTTTATAGACACCAGACCCAGAAAATGATCGTGTGCGCATCTTGACGTCAACGTGAAGATGCCTTCTCTACAGAATAATACTTCCTCTACAGAATAATAAGCACGTGTAATTCAGTAGCCCCGCCCACCGAATCATGGAGCTGTTCGGCTCATGCTAGCCAACAACAATAAACATGCCGAAGAAGATAGCAAGATATTGCGTTTTTCCTGGTTGTGGAAGAGCACAGTTGCTGCATAAACTTCCTTTGGATCATAATATTAGGAATGTGTGATACTTAATTTATTTTTTAACAAGTTCCAGCTCGTGTGGGAAGCTCATGTGTTCGCTTCATTTAATTGCGGAATCATTTGTAAACAAGTCTCAGGTCGATGCTGGATTTACAGACAAACTGAGATTAAAACACAATGCTGTGGCTTCTTTGGATCCGACAGGAATGGTGCAACACACTTATGTGAGTGAAATGTCTTTTTTAATATGTAATAGTAGTCCCTGGGCTATGTGTTTTGTAGACGGGCTTCCAAAACATAATCCCGTTGACAGGCCGGTGACTCTTAAATAGTGAAATAATAGTCCTTTCTTGATCTGGGCACATGCGTGTGTGTGTTTGTGTGTGTGCACGGTTCACGCTTATATCCCCCAATCGGGCGGGCCAAGTAATACAAAAATAATATTCCAATCAATCACGGTGGATGAGAAATAAATCATTGTGTTTGTTTGATAAAGACGTTTATCAGCCCTGTGATCGAGAGAATCATTCCGGTTGCCGCTTTCAAAACAATCCCTCCCTCATGTGAACTGAGCTGACAGGGGAGCTGAAGCTCATTAAATATGCAAATATTATCCAATCCAAGTCTTCAGTGCGTCACGCCCATCAAAACCCAGCTATCAGGAGAGAGCCTCAAAACCAGTGTAGAAATAGCCTATTGATTATTCATTATGATGTTTTTGAATGTAAAAAACACACAAACGTCATTATTTGACCTAAGACAACAGTATAAAAAAATACAAAAATTCATAAATATCTGTATACACCTTTTTAAAGAATTTTTAAATACTTTTTCACATCTAATAAAATAAATTAGTAATGTTATAATTCACCTCGTGTTTGACAAAGACTCTAAAGTCCCTATTACGAAAATGAATGGGAAAAATATTTGTGGAACTAAGGGTGCTGAAAAAGTGTACAAGCACTATTGCACTCTCTAGTAAATAAGTCAACACAGGAAAAACAGCACACAAAGTGATTTCACAGGGTCTTCAAGATTGGAACAACTGTTCCACCAAATGTACTCTTCCAGTTTATCTTGAGCTTCCCCTCAAAGTCATTCCCTTCCATATGTTTTTATTTGTCAGGGCAGTAACCTATTTGCACTCATAATGGGCTGCCATAATTGGCTAAACTCAATAGAAATGCACCCAAATCTCCTTTATGAATAAAACAAATGAATAGCCAGCTAAAGTGCAGCACATTCCTCTGGTTTCCAGCTGATGTCTCACTATTATATCTGTTGTTTCAGCACGTTCAGCACCAAGCGTGTCTGATTACCTCCATCGCAACATATCTGCATCCAGTACTGTTGCAATGTGCCGTTAAACCTCAATCCGCTCAGTATTTTTCCAGCTTCCTGTCAGTTTGCCACAGCGAAGTATATGATGACTGCAATAGCGTCGAGTCATCTCCGCTGTGTAGCCTAATTGTTGAGGATGTGCAGAGGTGGAAATCAGATTAGCTTAATTGTGTATTTTCCGCTCGTATGGTCCAGTAGTGTAGCTTCAGTTTTCACCAACGTCAGGTATTTTCCACTTTTATATGGAAAACTTAGGAAGTTTTCTTAGTAACTTTTTGAAATGCATTATTTATTATAGTATGGATATACAATAATACATCTTTATAGTTCATAAAGTGATATGCAGGCGTATACAAATTCATCAGTCGTTAAATGGTTAGTTCACCCAAAAATGAAAATTCAGTCAATAATTACTTACCCTAATGTGGTTTGACACCCGTAAGACCTCCGTTCATCTTTGGAACACAAATGAAGATATTTTTGTTTAAATCCGACGGTTCAGAAAAGCCTTCATTGACACCAATGTCATTTCCTCTCTCAAGACCCATAAAAGGTGCTAAAGACGACGTTACAAAGCCCATCTCACTATAGTGGCTCTACAATAATTTTAGGCAATTTTCATTGCGCAAAAAACGAAATAACGACTTATATAGTGATGGGCTGATTTCAAGTTTCGAACGGTTATGAATCAGTGTATCGATTCATTATTCGGATCGCGTGTCAAACCGCCAAACTGCTGCAATAACATGCCATTTTTGATCCAAATCATGAACCGATAAATTGATTCATAAAGTTTGTTTTGAATTCGGCCCATCCCTATATAAGTCGTTATTTCGTTTTTTTTTTCTTGTGCATAAAAACTATTCTCGTCGCTTTATAAAATGATTATAGAGCCACTATATGGGGTTTGTGACGACGTCTTTAGTGCCTTTATGGGTCTTGAGAGAGGAAATGACATTGGTGTCAATGAAGGCCTTTCTGAGCCATCAGATTTCAACAAAAATATCTTCATTTGTTTTCCGAAGATGAACGGGTGTCGAACGACATTAGGGTATGTAATTATTGACAAAATTTTCAATTTGGGGTGAACTAACCCTTTAAGATGTTTATAGTGTTAGTTCACCCAAAAACGACACTTATTTCATTAATTACTCACCCTCATGTCTTTGGACACCCCGTAAGACCTTCGTTCATCTTCAGAACACAAATGAAGATATTTTTGTTGAAAGCTGATGGCTGAGAAAGGCTTCAGAAAGGCCTCCATTGGCATTCAGTACATTCCCATTCACAAGACCCATAAAGGAACTAAACACTTCGTTACAAACTCCATCTCACTACAGTGGCTGTACAATAATGTTACGAAGTCAAGAGAATAGTTTTTGTGCGCAAAAAAAATCTAAATAATTAATATCCACCAAGTTATTGTCTTCCGTGTAGGTCTCAGACGTGAACTCACACGATAGCGGCGCTCCTCCTCTTCCGGGTCATGTATTCGAACCGATTCGAATGGCGGATCTGCATCATATTCTCGCGCATGCGTCGAGTTCACATCAATAACTTGGTGGATAAAGTCGTTATTTTGATTTTTGACTTAATTTGATAACTAATTTCGTCGCATTGTAAAATGATTGTACAGCCACTGTAGTGAGATGGACTTTGTAATGAAGTCTTTAGTGCCTTTATGGGTTTTGTGAGTGGGTCAGTGGGAATGTACTGAATGCCAATGGAGGCCTTTCTGAAGCCTTTCTCAGGCCCCGATCACACAGAACACGTTTTTGCAGCGAGAGGTGCCTTTTTTGAATGGATTTCGGTTGGCAGAGAGCGTTATGTGCGGTGCTTATGCGCCCTGGGCGGTTTAAACCGCTTGCTGCGCCTCGCGTTTTTGAAGGAGCGCTCCGAGCGCATGAAGTTGAAAAAAAGTAAACTCTGAGCGGAAAAGCGCGCGACGACATCGAGTTTATTTTCTGTTGTCCAATCGAATAAATGGAGAGGCGGGCCTTCCGTTGTGTTGACCGTTACATCGATTTGACTGACAGTACAGGTGATTCGGGGGTTGCCTAGAAACATGAAAAAAAAAAAAAAAAAACAGCGCACTGCTCTTTTCTGAATGAAAAAAACGCCAACCAAAAAAGGGAGTGCAGTGCGCCTCACGTTTTCGAACCTGAAAAACGCGCTCTGTGTGATCGGGGCCTCAGCCATCAGCTTTCAACAAAAATATCTTCATCTGTGTTCTGCAGATGAGCGAAGGTGTTACGGGTGTCCAACGATATGAGATTGATATGAGTAATTAATGAAATAATTTTCATTTTGGGGTGAACTAACCCTTTAAGACTCAGCATAGTTGGATAGCGGTGGCCTCTCAGTATACTGTATGGCTATGCTCTGTGTTAGGTAAGTAGCTAATAGGATTGAAAGGAAGCTCTTAATATGAATATTACAGATATGCTTTTAGCCGAACTATGATAGGGATGTGTCTTACAGTAAACTGTCTGATATATTGACGTCAGTTAAGGATTGTTGATGTCTGTCCTTATTTATCTCTCCCTTCTCCTTACCTCCCCTCTTATATTTCACTCCATTATGCACTTAAAGTTTTAAGAGCACCTCCTGTTTTTAAACTGTAAGCTTTGTGAAGTGCTGTCATGATAAATTAAAGATGTAGACGGCATAATTTTTATGCAAAATACCTGAAAGGATGAGAAAGGCACCTTAGCGTTATTAAAAGGTGCTTTACAATTCATATTTCGCTGAGATTAAAAATGTTGATTGAGTTTTGATTGATGTTCAAGCTTCACTTACAGCCACAGACAAAGCAAGCGCTCTTCCTCAGGCCCACACACACGAGAGTGGATTTGTTTTCCTTGTCAGTTCATTTCTAATTAATCAGCTCATGCATGTCTTCAGAGGCCTGGGCTGCACAAGTAGGTTATGACAGTGTCTGGTTTGCAGTCTCCTTATCCTGTGCTGCACCTTTCGGAGCATGCTGGATGAAATACCACCTTCAGCTCGCTTTAAAGTGACCTTATTATGCTATCTCCTATGATGGGTTTACATGCATCCAAGGTCAAAAAAACACTTACATTTTCTCATAAGATACAGTGCACATCCCCTCATTTCTCAAAGTGTCTGAAAACAATTTGTTCGAAGGTCTCTAAACTCCTTACTCTGCTCTGATTGGTCAGATGGCCCAGTCTGTTGGGATTGATCTACTCTGCTCTGATTGGTCAGATGGCCCAGTCTGTTGTGATTGGTCGCCTCTGCTCTGATTGGTCAGATGGCCCAGTCTGTTGTGATTGGTCGCCTCTGCTCTGATTGGTCAGATGGCCCAGTCTGTTGTGATTGGTCTACTCTGCTCTGATTGGTCAGATGGCCCAGTTTATCGTGATTGGTCTACTTTGCTTTGATTGGTCAGATGGCCCAGTCTGTTGTGATTGGTCTTCTCTGCTCTGATTGGTCGGATGGCCCAGTCTGTTGTGATTGGTGTACTCTGCTCTGATTGGTCAGATGGCCCAGTCAGTTGTGATTGGTGTACTCTGCTCTGATTGGTCAGATGGCCCAGTCAGTTGTGAATGGTCTACTCTGGTCTGATTGGTCAAATGGCCCGGTCTGTTGGGATTGATCTACTCTGCTCTGATTGGTCAGAGAGTCCAGTCTGTTGTGATTGGTTTACTCTGCTCTGATTGGTCAGATGGCCCAGTCTGTTGGGATTGATCTACTCTGCTCTGATTGGTCAGACAGTTCAGTCTGTTGTGATTGGTGTACTCTGCTCTGATTGGTCAGATGGCCCAGTCTGTTGGGATTGATCTACTCTGCTCTGATTGGTCAGACAGTTCAGTCTGTTGTGATTGGTGTACTCTGCTCTGATTGGTCAGATGGCCCAGTCAGTTGTGATTGGTCTACTCTGCTCTGATTGGTCAGATGGCCCAGTCTGTTGTGATTGGTCAGATGGCCCAGTCTGTTGTGAATGGTCTACTCTGGTCTGATTGGTCAAATGGCCCGGTCTGTTGGGATTGATCTACTCTGCTCTGATTGGTCAGAGAGTCCAGTCTGTTGTGATTGGTTTACTCTGCTCTGATTGGTCAGAGAGTCCAGTCTGTTGTGATTGGTTTACTCTGCTCTGATTGGTCAGATGGCCCAGTCTGTTGTGATTGGTCTTCCGTATATAGCTCGTGTCAGAAACGAGACACCCATTATCATATCTGAATTTCAACCCCAGAGCTATCTCAGCACTTGATACACAGTGAAACGAACAGTCATGATGTTGTCGTTTTTTTCGTATCAATTCCAATTTGAGTCCTCATCCTTTTAAAGGGCACGTAAAGTGGATTTGCTTTCTCAGCACAGAAAACAGCATCTTCCCAACATGTTGACAAAGCTAGCCAAACTCTTCCAGGTCTCAGCTACAACAGTAGTGTTTGAGGGTCATTCACATGCAACCAATGAGGACCATATGTTGGCCTTATGCAAATTTGTTCCATTGTTATGTAAAAATAAGTCAGATTAGAATCGCTGATGCCGTGCAGTTCAGAACTTTAATCTTAAAAACTCTGCAGACCTACTACATGCACAGGTAAACAGGTAGATTTCACTACATGAAAGGTAATCTTTAGAAAAGCATAACAGAGGCACTTTAACACAGTTCAGAATAAAAAAAAAGAACTTTTTGTTTTTACAAAAGCTCAAATGGCATGTTAACACATGATCGCAAAAGAGGCTTAAAAGTTTCTTCTATAGGGCGGAGTGGGGTAAGCTGTGCCACTTTTACCTAAGGAATTTTTTTTTGGGGGGGTAATTTCTGATTATAAATCTGCTATTAAGCGAAGAAGGCTAAACAGTAAATGTTGTAAAATGTTTATATAATACATTTTTTAATTCTTTCAATGATTTAAAGGGGTACTTCTGCGCAGGGAAGATGAATCTGTATTTAAACTGGGTCATCAATGTAGTAGAAATGTGAAATTATTTTTGAATTTGGTGCTTTCTAGACTGAGAAAAGACAGAAAATGTATTTTTGTCTCATGGGGATGAAAGACTACAATTCCCAGAATGCTTCGCTGCCCTGTGAGGCCATTCCCAAAGCCACCAACTTGATTACAGAGACTGAGTTGGAGAAGACACTACAATTAAAAACTGAACGTGTGTGTTCAATATAATGAGTGAGTCACCGCGCGAGTATCACAGCACTGAGCACTAACTGCAGGAGTGAGATAAATGAGCTGAATGAGCTCTCGTGATGAGAGCTGAGGTAATCGCGACTACACTCGCGGCATACATTCACATTGCGAGTTCAGTCTGCCGCGTTTCAGTTCATGCCTTTGCAAGCTTAACTTTCATAGAAATTAATTTGAGAAGTTAAAAGACTTGCCTTGCTCACCATAGCTCCGTTTAAATGAGTGCCTGCAGCTGAGCTGAGCTGTGAGTGTGATCTCCATCCCTCATGCGCGAGTGTAAAACATGCGGAAATGGCTCCCTCTGCTGGCTGTAGTCTTTAGCCTTTAGCCAAACATTCCTCCTATGATGCAAATATCGTCAATTTGCATCATAGGAGGAATTTTTCCAGAAATAAAATGCATAAATCTCTTGTCTCAGGGCGATATGAGGGGGGAAGCACAATCATTCGAATATACTCTAGGGTTTCTACTGATACAAAGCCATATGCTAATCGCTGAAGTAACCCTTTAATATTTTAATTTAGTTGACATGGTCTGATTTACAAAATCAGAATTTTCTTTGGACAAATTAGCTAGTTGAGCCAATGATACAGTTCACCCAAAATCATCTGACTTGATTGATCCCATATGCTTTAATATCTCATGGCTAATCTGCAGCTATGTAATTCATGGCTTAACATGGCTTTCTTATTATGTGAAAACCCCCCCAAAAAACTATTTAGAATAGAAATGTGTATCACTCATGTGCATCTGTCGATCACAGGCAGCTGTATATAATGATCCCTTTCTAAATGTATGGTGATGTGACAAAAATTATGCAGTTTTCTATATTAAGAGGGCGGTACAGCTGGCACATCTTACCCACTGCACACTCTCCCATATCGGATTTCAGAGCCAGTGAGTGAAACCAAAAATACATTAATAAGCACATGGATTTAAATATGAGCTGAAAACCACATATCTGCCTCTAGGTATGGATTTTGAAAATATCCAGAGCATGACTATTTTTGAAGTAGTGTGAGCCTGAGGCAGTAATCTAAAATCCTGCAGAAATGCTTTGATAACCCCCCAACACCACCATGACCATCATCTGTGAAAATGTGGAGACATCTGAGACATGTTTGGACCATTCATTATTTTTCGTGTATATAGTATATATGCTGTAATATATTCCACATATAGCCACATATCAAATCTGCATTATTATCAATTAAATCCGTTTGAGTCAATCTTTAATAAAACGGTCTATCTGCTCTGCTTTCAAATTTGCAGTCTCTAATTCTTAGAATCAATTTGCAGAGAATACTGAAATTTAATAGCTTTTATTGATTCTATTATAAATAGCCTTGCAGATGCTTCGGAGAGGCTTAGTAATGTAAAATATTTAATGTAAAGCTGTAAATATGTCCTTTATTTTATATAATAACTAATAATACCCAGTTATTTAGTTTTGAATCCTAATTAAATTCATTATATAGCTATGTGTATTTACTACCTTGCGTATGGTTAATCGAGTCTGTCTGATTTAAAATAAAAGAATTATGCTGCTATGTGTTCTAGCGGTTTGACTGTAAGGCCATCACAGACATTTAATTAAAGGAAGGAACTGCTGTCAGAGACTCAGCCTGCCGTCCTTTCTAACACCTCTAATGGATATCTGTGCTCCACGCTGGCTGAATGTCAGGTCATCTTGCCAAACTGTCTTGCATTTAAGCTCTGCATACAATTCTGTCAAGGTCATACATTCCCAAATCCCAGCTTATGTCACCATTCCAATCAAATCACTGCTGACAGATCCATTGGGTTTGATCTATAGTGGTTGGATGGGGAGTGGCAGATGGAGGCAGTTGTGCTGAGAGTTTATAAACAGCTTTCCACCTCCAGAGGTGCAAATAAAACACTTTGCCAGATTGAACCGAAGGGAAACAAACATAGCAGCTCACGGAAATGGGTCAGCGATGATATTTGTTGTCATTTCCGCCTTTTTGAATGAATCAATACCATGTCTGAAGTCTTAAAACGTATTATAAAACTTATGGGAAGGTCTTAATTAGAGACTGGACTCATAACCGACATATGACCATCTGCCCCCAATTACTCGGAGGAAAATAATGTGCCACGAAATGGCTCGTAAACACATGCTCAACAGCATATTTAAATAAATAAATAAATAAATGAATAAATGTTAAAGTTTTTTTCTGGTCGTTATCTGTGCAATGAGTCACTGGCAAACGCCCACTCACAGAACAACTTTGTGTTTTCATTCCCAATACGGTCTTTGAATTATCTGTTGTAAATCTTCCTTGAGAAACATAATAGTATAATGTGTTGCCATGATATTACAGGCTGAAAAGTGTTGGTGGCAAGCGACAACAAAGGTTTTCTCAGACAAAATAGCATCTTATAATTGAAACATTGCATTTTTAATATTAGTTTTTGGCTTTGGAATCAATCATCATAAATGTCACTAAATCATATTATTCATAATTTTTTTTATACTTAAATTCTAAATCATATTGATTACGTGTTGTTTTCACATAACTATATATCCAAAATGATTGTGACACCCCTATTTGTGGTATAAAGTGGAAGCAATCGAGAACAACAGCAACTCAGCCACGAAGTGGTAGGCCACGTAAAATCACAGAGCGGGGTCAGCGCAAATCAATAGCTACAGACCTCCAAACTTTGTGTGGTCTTCAGTTTAGCTCAAGCACAGTGTGTAAAAAAGCAAGCAGCTGCATCAAAGCTGTGCATCACCAATGCAATGCAAAGCGTCGGAAGCAGTGGTGTAAAGCACACCGCCACTAGACTCTAGAGCATTGGAGACGTGTTTTCTGGAGTGTAGGGTTGACTCGATACCACAATTTTGGCTTCGGTAAGGTACCACAATTCAATACCGAAGTACGATATTAAATCGATACCACATGGTCTGATATTGGCGTGGGTATATTGAGCGAGAATGAATACAAATATGCAAGTTTTAAGTTTATAAAGTGGGAAAATACCGCAAATGTTTATTAGTAAATTAATCAACAAAGATTATCACATCAAATCAGTCATTTGAAAACTTTCTTGTGAGAAATAATTTCAGCAAAAATCTTTTAAAATGAGCAAATTGCTTCTGGCTTCAAAAGACATCGCACCTAAAGCAATCTGCATGCTCCAATTCAACATCTTCATGTTCGTTTTGACATGGCTAACGGAAATCATTTGAACATGCAAGCGATTTTATAGCATTTCGTAAAATCTGTTAAGGTTACATGGATCGGAGCTCATACCAATGACGCACACACAAGCCTGTAACTTAAAGCTTGTACATTCCAAATTAAGTTTCCTTAAACAGTCAAATACACAAAATGATGTAAAAATGTCAGTTTTTATTGAATATTCACATAAACACAGCGGTTATGTCTAACGGTAATGTAAATAGTGCAACAGTACAGAGGCAAATATTATGAGATCTAAATGTCATTGGTTGAAACGAATGCTGGAGATTTTGTGATATTCGATCTTATGTATTTTAATCAGTGTTAAAAGTAAATAAATGTCTAAATTAGATGGTTTGAATGATGCACTCACCTCAAGATCTCTTAAGAAGTCTTAAAGTCAGGAGAGTGACAGATGCTTGGCTAGGTTTGATGGTTCTTCATCAATTTTATAAGCAAATTAATTACAAATGTCACTTTTACTCCTCTCTTTATTAATTTGTTTTGGGCATCTTGAGTGAGATTCAACTGTTTTATCCATTTTGTTTTTCTATGTTGTTGTCGTCACATTTGCCGGTTTTGCCTCAGTTTGGGTAGAGAAACTGCAGCACATACCGAAATGTGCAAAATCATGATATTGTACTGTTTGAAATAAAATATATGCCGGTATTTTCCCAGTCCTGGTATACAACGCACCCCTACTGGAGTGACGAATCACGTTTCTTTGTCTGTTAATCTGATGGACAAGTTGCCAGGAGAACGGGACTTGCCTGACTGCATTGTGTCAAGTGTAAAGTTTGGTGGAGGGGAGATTATGGTGTGGGGTTGTTTTTCAGAAGTTGGGCCCCTTAGTTCCAGCGAAAGAAACGCTTAATGTTTCAGCATACCAACACATTTTGGACAATTTCATGCTCCCTACTTTGTGGGAACAGTTTTAGAGAGGATCTCTTCCTGTTCCAAAACAGACTGTTCCATAAACAAACTCCTAAACCTTGTGGAAAGCTTTCCCAGAAGAGTTGAAGCTGCTGATAGCTGCAGAGGCTGGGCCAACTATATTAAACCCTACGGATTAGGAATGGGATGTAATTAAACTTCATGTGCATGTAAAGGCAGGTGTCCCAAAATGTTTGGCAAAATAGTGTATCTCCTATGTCTGTGGTTATTAAAACAAATGTTTTCTTACCCTGCCTAGTGGAAATAGCTACTGAAATATGGGCATAATCATGATCTAATATTCATCTCATTATGTCTTAATGTCTCTGGTGACGTAATCAAAACAATGTACCTCTGACTAAATTATTCATAGAAATGATGTGGCCTTACCAAAGTGTCTCAGCACAAGAGGTTCTTCTACTGGACTGCTGCGGCAAGAATCATGATGAAGAGGATAAGGAGGAAATATTGCCATTTTCTCTATCAAATTTCAGCATTGCTGCTGTAATACAATTACGAAGCCATTCGATTATGCCAAGCAGGAAGACAGATCCTGTTTCTAAAAATGCAGGGAAACTGCACTACCCGCTACATAAAACAAATGGCATTTGAGCATTTTATTTTGCCAACATTAAGGATGCAATGAGTTGAATATTAATATGTGGCATTAAATCTGGATGGTAACTGGTATTTAGCTGGTTACAAACCAACTCAAATCACTTATCAGCTTGTCATAGTGGTTGGGCTAGTTTTGGAAAGATGGTGGCTGGTCAGCCAGCTAATCAGCAGAAAACCAGTTGCCATTTTAACTTGGATCGTGTAGTAAGGGTAGCATGAGAAATCAGTTTTAGTATGTTAAAAATTGAGAAATTTTAATGCGTTCTGTCTGTTTATTTACACAACAATGGCGTTTGGAGGCCTGAAAATGGTAACTTTTGAAAATGGGTTTCAAAGTGCAAGTTTTTGAAAACAATAAAACTACAAAGACGCAAATTTAGCAGCTTAAGGATGAGATATGCATGTTTTGTCTGGCATGAATGATATGCTTTTAGTCATTTTTGCAGATTTGTGTGATCGGGGGGTCATTTGGACAATGTTGTTGTCGGTATATGAAAAATGCCTGTTTTTAATAAATCATTTATGTGTACGTTTTAGAAGGGAATTTTTATAGGTAAAACTGATTTTTTAATTTTATTTTCAAAAATGGGACAACTAGGAGAGAGAGAGAGAGAGAGAGAGAGAGAGAGAGAGAGAGAGAGAGAGAGAGAGAGAGAGAGAGAGAGAGAGAGAGAGAGAGAGAGAGAGAGAGAGAGAGAGAGAGTTGCTAAGCAACAAACTTGGCATCAAATCATTTCTTTTTCAGCAGTGCCTCACATATTGCCAGATCTAAATTCATTCATTTTTTGTTACAGTTTTGCCCTGCTCTGCTCTATGGTGGTAGACTAAAACCATTACAACAGCAGATAAATTAATGCAAGGCAGATTTAAGCTGACCACCTAAAAAATAAAAATAGTAGCCTTTGTATACACTGCGACCACACAGGCAATGGATACAAATATTTAGAGGAACATAGAGGGGGTGCACATAAGATTGTATTTTGTTTTGGATGTTCCTCAAAACTGTGCTGTTCTGTTACTTCAACTCTGCCAAAGCTTTGTGCTAGCCACAATTCACCATAATCACAGACAGCATCCATGACGTCACTTTGTGAAATCGATAGATACACGGAGCAGTGAACTGAAATAGCCTTTAATCCATTCACTTGCTTGCTGTTAGGTGTTAAGAAAAAGGCTCTGATCTGTAATTTCACTATTTAAAACTCTAAACCTTGCACAAATTCCCTCATCTAGTATTTCAGGTTGGACCAGACCTGTTCGTAGAGCCTGAGGGTCTAGAAGTGATCAAATATAATATACAAGATGATGAAGGCATAATGTGCTATTTTTTTTCTCAAAATCGTATTGATGTTTCGTGGGAATGTGTAGGGCAGAATTACACATCAATATCATAATTATGCATGTAGAATTAGCCATATGAAAACTGAACGTCACTTGAAAGGGCATTTCTGAAATCCACTGCCACTTCAATATACCTGTATATAAACCTGTATATACCTGTACATACCTATATATATATATATATATATATATATATATATATATATATATATATATATATATATATATATATATATATATATATATATATATATATATATATATATATATATATATATCCTAATTAGATTAATAATAATAATAATAATAATAATAATAATAATAATAATAATAGATTTTATTTTCATTCCGAAGAATCTCAAAGTGCAACAAGGGGGGGGGGGGATAACAACAAAAAATGAATAACAAGTAAAAATATAGAATACTACAAACAATCAACCAACACAGAAAACAGAACAGAAACAGAGCTGATGGTGAACAGAAACAGAACTGAAGGTGAACAGAAACAGAGCTGATGATGAACAGAAACAGATTTGATGGTGAACAGAAACAGAGCTGATGGTGAACAGAAACAGAGCTGAAGGTGAACAGAAACAGAGCTGATGGTGAACAGAAACAGAGCTGATGGTAAACAGAAACAGAGCTGAAGGTGAACAGAAACAGAGCTGATGGTGAACAGAAACAGAGCTGAAGGTGAACAGAAACAGAGCTGATGATGAACAGAATCAGAGCTGATGGTGAACAGAAACAGAGCTGAAGGTGAACAGAAACAGAGCTGAAGGTGAACAGAAACAGAGCTGATGGTGAACAGAAACAGAGCTGATGGTGAACAGAAACAGAGCTGATGGTGAACAGAAACAGAGCTGAAGGTGAACAGAAACAGAGCTGATGGTGAACAGAAACAGAACTGAAGGTGAACAGAAACAGAGCTGATGATGAACAGAATCAGAGCTGATGGTGAACAGAAACAGAGCTGAAGGTGAACAGAAACAGAGCTGATGGTGAACAGAAACAGATTTGATGGTGAACAGAAACAGAGCTGATGGTGAACAGAAACAGAGCTGAAGGTGAACAGAAACAGAGCTGATGGTGAACAGAAACAGAGCTGATGGTGAACAGAAACAGAGCTGAAGGTGAACAGAAACAGAGCTGAAGGTGAACAGAAACAGAGCTGAAGGTGAACAGAAACAGAGCTGATGGTGAACAGAAACAGAGCTGATGGTGAACAGAAACAGAGCTGAAGGTGAACAGAAACAGAGCTGAAGGTGAACAGAAACAGAGCTGATGGTGAACAGAAAACAGAGCTGAAGGTGAACAGAAACAAAGCTGATGGTGAACAGAAACAGAGCTGATGGTGAACAGAAACAGAGCTGATGGTGAACAGAAACAGAGCTGATGGTGAACAGAAACAGAGCTGATGGTGAACAGAAACAGAGCTGAAGGTGAACAGAAACAGAGCTGATGGTGAACAGAAACAGAGCTGATGGTGAACAGAAACAGATTTGATGGTGAACAGAAACAGAGCTGATGGTGAACAGAAACAGAGCTGAAGGTGAACAGAAACAGAGCTGATGGTGAACAGAAACAGAGCTGATGGTGAACAGAAACAGAGCTGATGGTGAACAGAAACAGAGCTGATGGTGAACAGAAACAGAGCTGATGGTGAACAGAAACAGAGCTGATGGTGAACAGAAAACAGAGCTGATGGTGAACAGAAACAGAGCTGATGGTGAACAGAAACAGAGCTGAAGGTGAACAGAAACAGAACTGAAGGTGAACAGAAACAGAGCTGATGGCGAACAGAAACAGAGCTGAAGGTGAACAGAAACAGAGCTGATGGTGAACAGAAACAGAGCTGAAGGTGAACAGAAACAGAGCTGATGGTGAACAGAAACAGAGCTGATGGTGAACAGAAACAGAGCTGAAGGTGAACAGAAACAGAGCTGATGGTGAACAGAAACAGAGCTGAAGGTGAACAGAAACAGAGCTGAAGGTGAACAGAAACAGAGCTGAAGGTGAACAGAAACAGAGCTGATGGTGAACAGAAACAGAGCTGATGGTGAACAGAAACAGAGCTGAAGGTGAACAGAAACAGAGCTGATGGTGAACAGAAACAGAGCTGATGGTGAACAGAAACAGAGCTGAAGGTGAACAGAAACAGAGCTGATGGTGAACAGAAACAGAGCTGATGGTGAACAGAAACAGAGCTGATGGTGAACAGAAACAGAGCTGAAGGTGAACAGAAACAGAGCTGATGGTGAACAGAAAACAGCTGATGGTGGAAGTCTGTTAGCTCCGCAGCACACTGTGGTACACTCCATGTTTTAAATTTCTCCCAGCGGCAGTGTGTCCTGATGACATCGTCGAGGCATGACAGCTGAAGACCAGATGATGGGTCTCATGACGATTCAAACGATGGGGATCGCCGCAGCACCATGCAGGAGGCAGATACAATTTTCCGGGCACTTCTGTGGACACACCGGGGTCGGCGCAGAAGTCCAAGCCTAATAGTCTGTCTTTAATAATCAAAGCCTTAATCAATATTTATCTTCCTATATTATTACATAAGGATTTTTATGATTTTGCTTTATTCAAAAGTCAAGAGTCAAGATGCATATTGCCTGTACTATTGTCTGTACCTCTCACTGAGAGAAAGCACATGTTATCAGTATGTTTTTGTACCCTCTAATACCAAGGAGACTGATTGTCCGATGTAGAGTCCTGAAAAGCACCTGCAGCCCACCTTAAACTGCAGACCACCCATGTCCATTCCTCTGCCAGTTCCAGATACTTGGCCCTCTTGAACTTGTGGGCCTCCGGTCTTCCCAAGGAATAGTAAGTTACAACATGACCTCTTGCTTGGAACAGTTAGGTGATAAGACTGAATCTGGCCTGTGTCATCCTTCAAATTTATTATGTAAATTTGCTACTGTCAGCTAGTGGTCAGCACCTGGTCATGGCGTCACCGGTACCTTCCCTCCCCCAAGGCTTTTGGGCAGCAGCTCAAGATGTGCTCTTGCCAGGCACATGGGGCACGCTGGGGTATTAGCTAAACCACAACAATGCGGATTGAATGGTCATCGAAGGATATCAAACACTGACTGGAAACTTGAGTCTAACTGGTTTTGACTTCCAAAGTTTTCCCCGGGTGATTTTATGTGCTGTTGTGTAGTTCCAATTAGTCCCAGCTCTCTGCTTGCACATAGCCACTGTCCTACTCCAGGTTTCTCCTCAGATCTCTCCTTGGATTAGCTAATGTCGCTCTCTCCCCCAGGCTTTGTTGTAGCGTGGTTTGTGTAGCTACCAATTCCTGCTTGTCTGGCTGCTACAGAGCTTTGCTTCTGCTTGCTCAACTGCTGTTGCCACAAATTTATGTGGAATAGATCCATAGGTATTGGCAAGGTCTTGGATCAACTGGGTAACCACTCATGTGCTACAGTTTGGCTTACCCGGGACTCCTCCTTTCTGCACATCAATGTGGTAATTCCTCTGGAGATAAAGTCAAGCGATTAGCAAGGATATCGAAAAACCCACACTGAGCAGAGAGATTGTGGGGTCACTCGTTTTCCCCTTTGGTATCCAGACACCTTCTGTGTGTCTCTATTGCTTGGCTGCCTCTTCCCTCCGCCATACTACCCTGACAAGTCTCCACAATCTCAGGCAATGCTTATACACTTTGTATGGCACTCCACTCGGCCCTGGAGCTGAGCTAGTCCATGCTGCTCTGACTGTATCCCTGACTTCTACCAGGGTGGGCTCCTTTACCCCTTTTCCACCAAGGCAGTGCTGGTGCTGGTTTAGAGCCAGAGCCTAGTTTCAAATAGTTTTTTTTTTTTTTCCCACACCCTAAGCACCAGCTCCGCACCAGGAAAAGTGTTTCTTAAGTAGTACCAAAACATTACTGGTCTCAAATTAAGAACCGCTTGCATCAACGGCTGGGTTACCGTGACCAACAAGACAAACATAAACTTGTGACCGCCATTTTTGAAATAGCAGCTAATTGAGCTAATAGCTGCTCGGTTGTAATCTCTGTCTATACAAATCAAGGTGAGCTGCACAAATGCATTGGATTCGCTGTCTTGATGCTGATGTAGGATCGTAAAGCCATGAGCATCAATAATAACTCAACATTCACCATTGTTGATGGAAGGGTTGTTCGAGATGCATCTGTGCTGTGCAGACGGATCGGTGATGACATCAAAGTACAAAGAGAACATAAGACCCATTATGCTTTATGAATCGCTCATGAGGTGTTCTGATATCATACACGGATCGTCTGCCCAGCGTTGATGCATCTCGAACAAGCCTGGTGTGTTTCAGTGTTTGTGTTTCCAAGCAGTTTCTTTGTGTTAACAGGAAAACGGGCACTCTGGTGAAAACGGTGATGTCATCCAGCTAATTTCAATTGTCATAATGTCAATGCGGGCAGGTCGCAAATATAGTTGAAATTTAAGTGTCCCCAAAAAGTGTCCCCAGAAAGATGAGACGTATACAGTGACGGTGACTCTCTAGCCTGTAGAAAGGCAAACCGGTTCTTAGAAGGCTCGTCAGTCAAACCAGCTCCGAACTGGCACTAGCACTGGCTCTGAACTAGCACCCGTTTCATTTCGGTGGAAAAGGGGTACTTGATGTTAAACAGGGTGGAGGGTTCAGGTGGTGTAATGAACTCTTTCCAGTGGGTCAGCTATTCCTCCCTCCTGTCACTCTATGTGTCACTGAGATGTTGGTTAATAAATACTTCCGGGCATGCCATAGTCCCAGTCCACTTCTGCCCATGCAGCTCTTTAGTAAATCCAAAGGGCCTAGCTATGTTGTTGGTAGCTTTCGGTTGTTGATGATGCTTGATGAGTGTGATTGTACACTACAGGAACCAGCCTAGAGAGATCACACCAGTGTGATCATATGCATCAAAGGGTTAAAGGGTTAAAGGACAACGCTAGGGAATTTTAAAGTTTATCTTGATCGTAATACCTTTGTGAGTACAGTTCATAGAAAAAAAACTAACCGAATTGGTGCTTGCAACACAGAGCTATTACAGATAGTGCCCAGAGCCCCCACTCAGCTAAAACCGGAGCATAAACGTAAAGGGTGTCTTTGTGCCTTTTAACAGACACAAAATGCAATTAAAATGTCTGTCTAACATGACAACGAGATGTGTTAAGATACTTAGCCATTGTTTAAATTCCCCTAAATAAGGCTTTAGACAGCTAGCTGTATCTCGCGCTGAAGTCCTGTGGGAACTCAGTTGTAGCCGGAAAAAAGGGCAAATAGTCGGGAGGAGCGTTGTGTGTGTAAGCATGATTATTTTATTACCGCACATCTTTCCTCAAGCTGTGTGTGCCCAAATGGAAGGATAAATAAAGTTGACATTACCTCCACAGTGGTTGCACCCATCTTCGACCACGGAATGGCTTTTTTCTTCAACCGGCACGGCTGTGTTGTGTCTGTGTAAGTTAGTCAAGTGTTTGCTGCAAATTTTCACATTCTGTTGCCACAATTCGGAAAGGCCCAAACGTCAACCATTTCTTCTTCACTTGTGAGCCCGATTGGATCATCACTCTAGTGATGTCCGGTTCACGAACTAATCATACTTTTTAACCGGTTCTTTTAAGTGAACCGGGTGAACCAGCTCACCAAATCGGACTGGATCGTTCTAAATGGTTTGCGTCAGCGATCAGCGCTGATCACACAAGTTAATTTAGTTGCTCACTTTCTGACATGAGTGAAAGTCCCTCCGAATAAATAAACGAATGTCTTGAATTATATGTTGTAACTCCAACAGTTCACTGAACTGAGTCATGTTTTGCTGAGAGAACTGATGAACTCACGAGCAGCTGATACTGAGCATGCGCGTGTATCTAATACGAACGTGCAGCGGTTCTCGGATCAGCAGTACAGAATCGAAAACCGTTTCTTTCGGGCACGTTCGATACTGAGAACCGATGAGCCAATGAGCAGAGCCTCTTCATACACACAACACTCTTCCCAACTGGAATATTTGTCTTATTTCTGGCTACAACGGAGTTCCCACTGGACTTCAGCGAGACTACAGCTAGCTGTCTAAAACAGGTGAATTTAAACATTGGCTAAGCGGCTAAACGCATCTCGTTTTCATGTAAGGGCCCTGTTCTTGTTGGACCGACATTTTGATTGAATTTTGTGTCTGTTAAGAGACACAAAGACACTCTTTATGTTTATGCCCCCATAGCTGCTGTTTTAGCTAAGTGGGGGTTCTGGGCATTAACTGTAATAGCTCTATGTTGCAAGCACCAAGCCGGTTCGTTTTCTTCTTCTTCTATAGACTGTACTCACAAAAATATAACGATCAAGATAAACTAAAAAAATTTCCATAGTTGTCCTTTAATTAAACAATGAGTTCCTTCTTCCAAACATGTTTTCACCTTACCGTGATCCACTAACCCTATTATAAGTGTTTATATTTCACACTGGACAGGATGGCTTTTGCGGGAAATTGCATATATGTCACTCACCAATGAGTGCCTAGTCATATCCGTAAATAGAGAAAAATGAGAATCATTTTGGACCACATCTTGCTTGAGAGAGAGAGAGAGAGAGAGAGAGAGAGAGAGAGAGAGAGAGAGAGAGAGAGAGAGAGAGAGAGAGAGAGAGAGAGAGAGAGAGAGAGAGAGAGAGAGAGAGAGAGAGAGAGAGAGAGAGAGAGAGAGAGAGAGAGCTTTTTCAGCCATAATTTCATAGTGATGCAAATTAATGGTTATAACAGTTGCTTGAACACCACAGTGTGTCATATTTATCTTGTGGGTCAGAGCTATGGCAAATACAGTCCACAACAAATGGCAACAAAAGAGAAATCTCCATTACTTGTGTCTGTCTGCACTGCATTTTCATTCATCTGATTGTTAGTAGAGAGCCTGATGGCGAGCTCCTCCCCAGAGTCCCGCCAAATGAACACTAATGGCCGAGAGATCACGCTGTGGATGGGCTACTAATGGTGATGGAGCTAGTGCAACTGCTGTCTTTCCTGCGATTTGTTGTGAAAGCACCGCGTCTGGCTCCAGTGTGCCTGTGTTTTTGTCAGGAACATTTGTCTATATTAAAGGGCCCATGAAGCACTTGTTGAAAGACTGAAAGAAGGTTGGCTGTCCTTGCAGCATTTATGGCATCTTTTCATCCAATCTGAATTTGACAAAGATGTAGCATTTTGCCACCAGACAAAGCAAAAACACAACCTGAACTATAACCAGCTATTGATCGCGTGTCATGTTTTAAAATGAAGCAAATACAAAGACAAAGTTATCAAATTTACACACTTGCAGTACTATGAAAACACACAGCGACTTTCAATCAATCAATCAATCAAACTTAATTTATAGAGCACTTTAAAACAACCAAAGTGCTGTATGCAGAATAATATTAATAAAATAAAATAAAACTAAATACATACCCCATACGAGGCATAAATAAAACAAATTAGGGGACATAAAACATAAGAAAAACAGCCATACCATAAAAACAATCAAATAAAACAAAATGTCAATTTCAGCTGTCAAAGGCCAGGGGAAAAGGCAGGTTTTAAGAAGGGTGGGGTCCATTTAGAGTGAATTTTAAAGTGAATCCTAAAATGTATGGGCAGCCAGTGGAGTAAGGCTAATGTGGAGGAAATGTGCTTATGTTTACGTGTTCCAGTTAAAAGACGCGCTACAGCGTTTTGTACCATCTGGAGACGGGTGACAGAAGACCCATTATCCCCCACATACAGTGCATTACAGTAATCCAGCCGAGTGGTAACAAAGGTGTGGATAACTGTCTCGAAATTTTCCCTCGGAAGAAATTGATTTATTTTGGCCAGTTGCTTGATCTGATTGTCAAGCTCAATTTTAACTCCTAGGTTATTGATGGTTGCCTTGATGTTCTGGGCCGAGGCACCCAAATCAACAGGAGGGGTCTCAATGGTGCCACCAAAAAATATCACTTCTGTCTTTTTTGCATTGAAACTTAAAAAGTTAAGATCCATCCTGGCATTTATGTCATCAAGACACTCGAGTAGCGGCCTGACAGTGTCATTCTTTTTAAGAGACACATAAATCTGGATATTGTCTGCGTAACAATGGAATTACATGTCATGCTTCCTAATTATGGAACCAAGAGAGAAAAAGGGCCTAAAACTGAGCCCAGTGGGACCACAGTCACCACAGCTGAAACAGAAAGTCTGACCTTCAAAGTAGGACCTGAACCATTTGAGTGCCCTTAAAGCCAACCCACCGCTCCAAACAAGAGATCAGGATTTCATAATCCACTTTGTCAAACGCTCAAATCTGGGTTAAAGTAAGGCACTCACAATGGAAGTAAATGGGGCCAATTTGTAAACATTAAAATAAGCAAAAAAAAGTTTAAAAAAAGTGTTAAGATCAGTGTTGGGGAACGTTACTTTTAAAAGTAATGTAGTACTCCCTAAAAAAGTAACTAATTACATTACTTACTTTTTATGAAAAGTAATGCATTACATTACTTTTAAGTAACTTTTTACTTTACTCAACTGGGCTTGCATATAATTTTTTTTTTTTTTTTTTTTTTTTTTTTTTACATCAAAAGGTTCTATTTTGGCCAAATGTAAATGCCCTTTCTCACTAAAGTAAAAATAAATAAGCCATGCTCACATTTAGTCTAGAACTAGAATTACCATCATGTTTTTAAAAAGTAACTTGGATTACTTATTTAAAAAAGTAATGTGTTATTTTACTAGTTACTTGAAAAAAAGTAATATGATTATGTAACTTAAGTTACTTGTAATGTGTTACTTGTAACTTCAACACTAGTTAAGATGATTTTGGTAGCACTATATAGCAATTACAATAACTGGGTTATAACTGAACATATCCCTAAAGCTAACCTCATATTATGAGTGCTTTCTTGTCTAATTGCAAGTATGCATATTGTAAAATAAAGTGTAACCATTATTTTAGTAAAAAATTGCTTGCTCACATTCTCAGTGTAAATTCTAATCTAATTTTACAATTCTGTTGCCATGACATTTTACCCGTAAAACGATCAACAATAACATTGACAAAAACAACGTTATATCTTGATTAATACACATTTTATGAGAATAATTTATATAAACTTCAGCTTTCGGTTTTTAGATACTTAAAAAATTAGCCCCTTTAACTTCCATTCTGAGTGACCTCAGTTATTACTTTAAAAAAAGAGGGATGAGCTCAATTTTTTAAGCCACAACATTATGCCAAAAATGCTGCAAGCTTAATTTTATCCAGAATATTCATTTAAAAACAACAATTGTTGACACCAAATGACCTCACATGGCATGTAATTATTGGCTAAAATGCCCCCACACAAACCCTCATTAGCATCATTAGCTCCTCACTATGTTGCCTTTTGTATCAATAAAGTAATATTCATTTAAAGATTAGTTTGGGCCTTTTACAGGGTCTAATTTAGGAGCTCGCAATCTTCTCTTTGATTTCCTTTTTGACAGTAAGGTATAGTGGTCCCTTGGGCATCCATTGCTCAATGTGCATTTACCTCATCATTAATTATATATATGTGTTTCCATTTGACCCAGCATGCACTGGGAACACATACTGGGAAGTTTTGAATATAACTGCCAGCGCAGGATTAAAATGAGACGCCCATAGGTATTTGAGATCTTGATGAAGGTGGATGGAAACATGATTCAAAAATAACTTTTGGTGGTCATAATTATTACCTCTACAAACAAGAACAAACGACAAATTAGAGGTGTTAGGGTCATTCTTCAAATTGTATGTGATAACCCTCAACCTAATTTTGTTCAAGATAAGTATATACATGTAGATTGTATGACCTCATATTAATAACAAGAATGCCGCAGGACTATTTAACTGCAAAAAGATAAAAGGCAATTAAAAATAAAAAGCTTCTAATTATACACTTGCTTTACACATTATATGTACATTTGTATATATATATATATATATATATTTTTAATTATCCTCACCATCAGCATTAATGCCTCACTGGCCCATAACCAAAAATGTAAAGATCCGACAATGAATTTAATAAATGTTTTGTAAAATACTAATTTAATCAAATAAAATATTATGATTTTTTTATTAAGTTTGAGCTCTTTGGAATAGGTAAATCTGACTGAAAAGTTAAATGAACTGTTTTTTTTTATATTTGTAAGATTGGGGAGAGTTGTCACATCTTTATTTATTTATTTCATATTTTACAACACCCATTCACCAAAACAATATTTTGATGTTACCTTTTAACTTTTTGTTTTAAGTCATGAATTTTGTTTTACATAATTATTTTACTGTCTACATTTTGATGGATAGTCTATTATGGTATTTAAAGGGATAGTTCACCCAAAAATTTTAATTAGCCCATGATTTACTCATCTCACCCTCATTTAAAACGTTAAACGTTAGGTGTAGCATAAGTTGGAGGATAGGCAGAAGGATACAGCAGAACAAAACTTCATATTCTCACTGAGCGCCTTACGTTATACGCTGGAACAGCAGTCTCTCGTGAACGAGCATACGACAGTTAGTGGAATTTAGAGACAGTTTGTAAAGTTTTAAATATGGATATTTTTTCTTACACAAACGCTTTGCTTCAGAAGGCCTTTATTACGCCTCTGAGCTATGCAGAGTACTTTTATGTTGGATGGATGCACTTGAATGGGTTTCAAAACATCCATTCACTACCATTATAAACCTTGGAGCCAGAATAAAAAAATATATATATAAAACTCTGATTGTATTCGTCTGAAAGAAGAATGTCATATACGAGGGTGAGTAAATTATGGTCTAATTTTCATTTTTGGGTGAACTATCCCTTTAAGACAAATTGATGGGCACTAAGTGTGTTAAATTAACCGAACATAATCATTAAGTGAATATCTTGTACACCCTGTTGTATTTGGTATTGATTATTTGAATATAGTAATGTAATGATTACCACCACAAAATCGTCGGATAATATATGTTTATCTCTAATTAAAACAGTTTCTGCATCCATTATTCCGTGTATTGGCTCATCTCATGCAGTGCCAACGTCATTTGAGCAGACCAATGAAACGTCTCCTTTCGCGGGCTGAAAACAAGTTCCACGAAGAGGCTCGAAGAACATTCCCTTCGCAAATCTAGAGGGTTAGTCAGCTGGGGCAGCAGACAACTTTTACCAGGGCTGTGTTTATTTACACGAGCTGCACGGTCTCCAGAGCAAAGTTCCACATCAGAATTCAGCACTGGAGCTGTCCAGCTTCCGCGCCTTCAGCTCGCGCTTCACAAACGACGCTGTTTCCTCGGCTGCGGGATATTGTTTGACTGGGTTACACACAACAGTAGGCTGTGGTACAGTGACCGCCGCGATTACACACGCATAGCCTCCACTGACGAAAGCAACGCTTGAAATGACTGCTGGATGCGCGTGAGAGGAGCAGAAGAAATCGAGTCCCAAGTACCGGAGCACCATCCAATTTCCTTCAGGTTAGTCTCAGTTCTTAGACTTAGATAGGCTACTTACAAAATCATGACTATTATGATTTTCACAGTCCACATTTAACGCCAATTAGTAAATCTTGCAGAACGCAGTGTTAATATTAACACGCGTTCTAATTGCTGCATATACACGTACGTAACTTAATGTGCACGGACGTAAATATGACGAGACGGATCATTCATTCATCAGTTTTGTGTGGGTGTAGAAAAATACCCAGTGTATACCACCCGATCTAGGTCAGTGCTGTTAGACGGGTGTGGATGAGAGAGCCATGCATTATATTGCATCATTTCCCACTGTGAAATGTAGGATGAGGCTGCTTTTATAGCTAGACTTTACGCAATAACTTTTGGTACACTGACATGTTACATATGCTGTACTGTGATGGATGCAGTGACATTTTCCTAAAATTTCAATGCACATGGTAACTTGTGCGTGACGAAGTATATATGCTTCTTTGAGCAGCACTGCAGAGGTAAGTTTAGTTGGATCATTTGCAGTCCCTTGTGCATCACCTCTGTGCATCACCTCTGACGTCACAGTCCAGGAGTGAGCAGGGTGTTATGTAGTCACTGAGGTGATGGACTGAGGAGCGTGCATTCAGGTTATGTTCTCAAAAGTCTCAAATTTAGGGCATATGATTTTTTGGCCATCACCAGGCAAAGCTCAATCTTTTAAGACTGAACATTGGTCTGGTGTGTCTGCAATGTATTTTTACTGCACAAAAGGCATGATCAATGGGTATAGTTCAAATGACTCTACACAATTGGATAGTCCTTCAACCAATAAGACCAACGACCCATCGCTTTTCTATCCGTCAATGTGTTAAACCCGCCAATAGTGCATCAGGTGGATAAGCCCGTTTGTGATTGTTCACCGCAAAATTGTAACAGAAGCAGGATAGAAATATGTACAGGTTTCCAGACTGAGTTGCAGGCTGAAATCAAATCAGATTGGGCTGGGTTTAACCAGTCTAGGCAGATCATATCTTACTTTCAACTGAAAGTCTAATTAATATATTTTTAATGCTGTTTATTTGTTTTAAATAACACCGTTTTTAAGAATTAGTATTAATATTTAGTAATAATATTTGATATATTTTATTTGAATAATGTAATATCATCTAATACATATTGTAAACATATAATAATGATACAATAATATTATTTGGTATTGTTATTACTCCTTCTGCTATCAATAAAATGACCATTAGACTCATAGTAACACAATTATAATAGTTCATTATTGCTATTATTGATAGTTCAACTCCCCAAGAAGGAGTTCCCCCAATAAATAAGTCTTTATTTAATCAACCTTGTGTTGCTGAATTATTTAATATTTAATATATAAATTAATATTATTTAATATATAATATACGTATGTATGTATGTGTATCAACTTTTAGATTGATTAAATATATGTATATATTTAAATCAACTTTACTGATGATAATATTTCTCCTTCTAACAATAAAAATAATAATTTTGTATCATTAGTAACGCAAAAATAGTTTATTATTGCTATGGAATATTATTGCTATCAGTATATATATATATATATATATATATATATATATATATATATATATATATATATATATAATTGATCATACTATTTAAAATGTATAACATTAATGTTGTTATTATTATGAACAACAATAACAACATGGACCATAAAAAAGATGAAGTTCTAATAGAAGTGTGGTGAATTTGGATTATCGTGTACATTTTAACTTGTACACATTTTCCAAATCAGACTCTTGATAACCCTGAACACCTGTTCCTGTCCATGTTCATGACTAAATGTTATCTTTTATCTTTGATATGTTTCATTGCATTCTATTTCTGGACTTTCTAGTTATGTAATTACTATTATGTTTTAGCATTAGCACTGGTTCACCTGATCTATTTGCTATAAACACCCCCTGTTAGCACTTCAGGAAGTCCTCCACCTTTCTGTACTCACATCTCTTCTGTCTGCCCTTCTACCCACAATGCACCATGAGTGTCAGCTTTGGAGCCCTGCAGACACTCTAGGTTCCCTCGTCTCTCTCACAGTGCTTATTGTCAACTCCTCTCAGAAGATTGCCTGGCACAGACTCTGCGCCTGACAGCGACTGAATGCCAACGTGGGGGCTCCTCTCTCTAGAGGCATTTACATTCAAATTCCTCCACATTGTGACGCCTCCATGCCCATAGGCCAGCGTGCGAGTGGAATTTCAACTCCCTGTACTCAAAGTTTGGCCAGCATGCTTTGCTTTTGGGCCACTGAGTGTCCAGGCATTATGGGATGCAAGAGCGAACATGCGCTCATTTTCACAAGCCCACATTGCAGATAGACGTGATTAAGTGTTTTATCACTTTATTACTCATTAGCCTTTGTGTTGGAAATTTAATTTTTGAATTTTGGCTGCTTTTATTGTGTGTGTGTGTGTGTGTGTGTGTGTGGGGGGGTGTTTGTGATTCCAATCACTGGCAGAAGGTGGCCTTAGTGAACTCGTTAGTGTGATTAGTTCCAGGCATTTGAGGATGGGATATTCACATCAATGGGAAACATTCCCATGGAAAAAAAAGAGAAAGCTTTGTCGCCGTCCTATTCATAGAACGGTTCCCCAAAGGAGTAGCGCATGAAAGGCAGGGATTGTTGGAATTCAAGTCAGCGACAGCTTGACAGTGCGAAGCCGATTCGTGAAACATGGTATTACAATAATATTAGAGGGAAAAACAAAGGCTGATGAACAATCCATCTGAAACAGTAACATTCAGACAAACTCAGAAGTTTTAACAGTAAGAAAATAGGCATGTTTTCAAGAATGTACATAGTCGTCCCCCCCCCCCCCCCCATGGAAGTTATTATTAAGCCCCCCCCCCACCACCACCACCATTTTTCATTTTTGGATCATGAGAGGACCCAGATAACAACGCACTGCCCAGTCCGATTCATGAATGTTTTATTTAGTCTTTCTAAACCAAACTAAAAAGAACCAACTCAAAATAATAATTTTTTCACAAATCAGCATTTGTACTTAACTCGCTACAATTTTGAAAAAGAAAAAGAAAAGCATTTGTACAATGCCATGCAGCTGTCTGTCCAGGGAATCAGTGGATCTTTTTAATCCCGAACTGCTTCATTTATGAACTGCCTGATTCACTAAAATTAATCAACTTTATATAAAAGAGGGAGATCTTAGATTTTTGCTTCAGTTCACTTGACTGTAAAGCCACACTTAAGTGTCTCTCTCATGAGAGAGAGAGAGAGAGAGAGAGAGAGAGAGAGAGAGAGAGAGAGAGAGAGAGAGAGAGAGAGAGAGAGAGAGAGAGAGAGAGAGAGAGAGAGAGAGAGAATAAGTATGCATAAAACTGTAGTTGAAA
Organism: Pseudorasbora parva; assembly: GCF_024679245.1. NCBI lineage: Eukaryota > Metazoa > Chordata > Actinopteri > Cypriniformes > Gobionidae > Pseudorasbora > Pseudorasbora parva. The sequence goes on along the minus strand of NC_090194.1, from coordinate 13,065,636 downwards.
TAAACACTTAGAAGAAGCAAGGGTTGCCTCTGTATGAATTAAATGTCCCAAACCATAAGCGTTATTCTGCTGAACATGTGTGCAGACTGATGCCTTACACAGAATAATAATTAGAAGTCAAGGTGTCCCCGGTGCCCTCAGATAAATTGACTATAAACTCATATTCACATCCTCACTTTATGAGATCCGATTTTACACAGTACACGTATGCCAACATGATATTATGATCTATCTGTCTATCTATCTATCTATCTATCTATCTATCTATCTATCTATCTATCTATCTATCTATCTATCTATCTATCTATCTATCTATCTATCTATCTATCTATCTATCTATCTGTCTGTCTGTCTGTCTGTCTGTCTGTCTGTCTGTCTGTCTGTCTGTCTGTCTGTCTGTCTGTCTGTCTGTCTGTCTGTCTGTCTGTCTGTCTGTCTGTCTGTCTATCTATCTATCTATCTATCTATCTATCTATCTATCTATCTATCTATCTATCTATCTATCTATCTATGTATTTGTCTCTTTTTCTGTCTGTCTGTCTAAAAAATGTTACTCACGTTACTCTTTACATGTTAAATCGTTACTCCCCCAAAACATTCATACTTTAAATTTGGTGTGTCAATAATTTTTCTTTTTTAATCTTGCTATTGTGAATCAGCTTTTATGGGGGAAAGTCAATACTGCAATGCACAAATTTTATTTTTATTTTTAATATTGTACATATATTTGAGCAGAAATGTGTTACATGCAAACTGAAAAATGTACAGTTGCTTGTTTATTTTTGCACACTCTATTATGTTATACATATCTTATGGATTTTCAGTTTACATGTAACACATTTCTACAAAAATAAACGTACTGTATTAATACAAATGTAGCATACATTACACAGATTCCATGTCTGACAGATTTTTATAATTTAATGGATTGTTTTGCATGTGAAGGCAGTCAAGGCACACACTATGAAAGAATGTTTATAGGTTGTGAAGAGTTTGAGAATTTCCCTGAGAATCAACACATCGGTTTTGGTCAACAAGTTGTGCTTTTTATTGCACAAACAGTTATACTTTTTAACACACATGCCAAAATATGTAATTTGCTTAAATCAATAAGAATTAAAATACTGATGTGAACAAGTAACAAACTGTTTAGCGATCTAAACTTATTGTTTTAAGGAAAAAAAAAAACCTAATTCGAGAATTGAGCCAAAGTGATTGAGAATAACTGTAATATCTAATATAGATAAATATAAATACTCAACCAGTCATGTCAGTCCTGAAGTGTCACAATCCCAGTTTAAGTTCTGGACCATAATGTGAGCGACAGCATTGAGTCTGTGTCAAATGTCATATAAAGAGAGACATAGCAGAGCTAACATATGGCTTTGTTTTTGTGAGTTTTCATATCTCCACCCTGCTTCCAACTTCATTTCTTTTTCAGTAGTCATCTAAATTTTTCAGGGAAGTCTAGCTGTTAGTGAACAGTGTTGGTGAGACAGCTGTTGCCCAAAATTACACCACAGCCTTAATATTGGATGTAGGACAACATTAAGGTCTATTTATGTAATGAAATCCATTTGCCGAATCACATATGGAAGCCCGTCTGTTACAGATAAAAGCAATTTCTCAGGTGTCAATCAACATAGACATTGAAGGAAAAACCTCCATATTTAAATGAGAGGCTGACCAATATGGTTTTCCAATGGCAGATTCTCTAATTATTACATTTCATCCTCCCCAATCCTGAATAAGTGGTTACAGCTCTAGTGTCAATTCCCCACAAAATGGAACATTAGTAAATCTTTCCTTTAAAATTCACAGAAATGTGTCTCAGAAATCAAATGGTGTCTTTTCTTTTCCATTTCCACAGGCAAAATCCAGGAGATTTAGGAATCTTGTTTACTGTCATAATATGCTGGTCAGTAAACATGACGGAGAATTCAATATATATTCTTTAATATACCAACACTCAGGAGAATACAGGAGCAAAAATGAAAACCACTAACCAAACATACAATGTTAACGCAAGACAAAATACTGTGGCATACATCGATTGTATACTCGTTATTGCGGTGCATTGTGGGATTTCATGAGTGCTCTCAATAACGTCCACTGTCATTTCGGACACCATTACAAATGGCTGTCCCTTCAAATAGTGCCCTATTTAAGGACATAGGGGTGATTTTAGACAGAAACTAGTGTGAAATTAATACACATAGGAAACGAATTAGCAAAGTGAACAATGAACAAAGGCAAACCAGACAGGAATCAGTGAAAAATTCACCAAAACAGAACACGTTATATTTACTGGTCTTTTTGCTTCCTAAACCATTTTATTTCTATAATCTGATGTGATTTTAAGGCGAAACAATATTTAATGTGATTAAATATATCCATCTGGAAATGATTGGATTGTGAAAAGTGGACGTGACATTGGTCAAAAAGGAAAGATGCAGAACAAATTATTACTTTTCCGAAGATTCTGAAGGACATTTTCTTTTAAATAACATGCACTTATGAAACATGCACAAGTAACATATTAAAGAGGTACAATAGCATTATTTTGATTATAATAAAAAGCTTTGCATTTATTTTGATTTTTTGTTTGTTGTGAGTGTGTAACATACGGTTAAAGAGAGAGACTAAACAAAAAATGTAAAAATCCATTTTAAACTCAATTTAAAAAGAAATTAAAAAGACAGTTTAAGAAGAACATTTTTAAATATTGTAAAAATCCTGTTCTGAGTTTCAATCAGAAATTTTAGCAGTAATTGCTTCCCCTGCGTCTGAAAGCACCAGTCGTCACTGAAATGAACATGTTATAATCTGTGCTGAGATTTTGGATGCAGTAAGATTTCTAGCCAGAAGTCATTTTCATAAGGGGTTCAACAAAGGGATTGACTCAGACGTTATTACAGGGCCTCTGTAGCTCGAGAGATTCTCATCTTTTATTCTCCTATAGAGGCGACCTGCAGTGACCTCTTTCTTCCTCTGCCTACTGTCTCTGAGGACTCTTCTTCTGTCACTGTACATTCATAGAGTACATCTAAATCACAGTTTTTGTTAGCTGCAGGCCATTCATGCACTGTCTGTTGCATATTGCCCGGCTGAAATCACCAGTGCCATTAACTGATTGTCAGGCTTCTATGCAATATCCGCCCGTTAGGCTGTGCGGGTCTGCCGGGAAACAAAATTGCATTTACACTTTCCCAGGCTGATACAATGAGTGCTTCTGAAAAGGAACTTATGATTTCAGATGTATGCACCTATGAGCGCCACCAAAAATAAGCTGCTGTTGGTTTCATTACATAAGCTGCCAAAATGGACCAGGCTTCACACGGTAGCGTTGTGGAAAGTTACTTTTAAAAGTAATGCGGTGCAATATTGCGTTACTCTAAAAAAAGTTACTTTTTATGGAAAGCATTACGTTTGTTTTGCGTTATTTTTTCATGACCTGGGCTTGCTTGCTTGCTTGTTTTTTTTTCAATAGACATAACAAAGACCCTTTCACACCAAAAGTTAAATGAATATGCCTCAGGCTGAAGGAATTGCAAATCCATGCTTGTACAGTAGAAGGTGCAGCTCAAACAAGCCTTTCAGCCGAGCTGCCATTCTGGATTGAACATAGGATAGGAGAAGAAAGTTCAACACTTACTTATAAAAGAAAAGAAACAAATGTGTTTCACTCAACATAGGGACATAGCTGTCAGATAATAAATGTTAAAACAAAAGTAACTAACATATTTTGGTGTACATTTAATGCATTACTAGGTTACTTGAAAAAAGCAATTCGATTACGTTATATTACCCCGACTCCACCCTTGCAATGCATTACACAAATTCGACCGTCACTATATTTTGTAACATCAAAAACACACAAAACATTGATTGAATGCTCTCCGCACAAAGTATACGTTCATCAAATCCCAGCGTCAGCCCATTTATGTTAAAAACCTCAAAACGCCACTTATCTTTGTCAGCAAAATCCTCTAAGAAACCAATCAGAAGACGCGACTCGAACCATATGATTTCAAGTTGTGCGTATGAGCCAGCTTTTAATTCGAGCACTGCGAGATTTGATCATGTTGTGTCAAGAGTTACAGGATGGCAGTGTAAGGCCGCCCAAATCGTCCCAATGGAGGCTAACGATCGGCGGGTGAAGGTTGCTGCGCGTTCGGTCTTTTCAGCGGGGCAAACGGGAATTTATTCAAATTCTCTTTATCTGACTCCATTTAATCATAATTTAGAATATAGGTTAGAATGCCAATTGGTTATTTGGTCATTTATATTTAATAGTTTACGTACACATTTAATTATTCCGTTTAACCCTTTGTTGAAATTATGTCCGTTCGTAACCTAAATAATTTCAGACCAAGTCAGAATCAATCAAAGTGTAACAATTTATTAACAGTCAGGTAAATGTATAATGCCAATTACATAATCAATTCAAAGGTATACTTCAAATCAAATACTCTGAAGTAAAGAATGAGATGTATACCTGACTTATCAAGGTTACATAATGCTGCATGGGTTAAAACGTCCAGCATTACGGGCTGACCTGACTACAGTATCGAGCCCTGAGCTCTTTGCAACATTTCCTTAAATACCCAGAACCAGATACATACCCAGAACCATTTGAAACTCTTTTCAAAGAAAGAAAGGCCAAATGGCTGAAAGCCACACCCACCATACACCAAGGAAAGATATCTTTAAACTCTTAAAACATTTAGGATGTTCTAGTTTACTTCTGTGGAGTAGAGATATTTGTACCAGTCGCACTGAGACATTTCAAATGATATCAAACACATATAATACTGTATCGTGAGGATTGACATTGTAACAGAGATTTCTGGTGCATTTCAGGTGATCTCAATATGAGGGGCAGCAGGAGTTTGGGGGAAGTTTCATGTGAAAAGAAAGGCATGTAAATTAGAGTCATTCATAGATGGTTCACTCAGTGTGATGTCGTCTCGGAAAGACACGCTAACTGTATGAATTAGTTCAGATGCTAATTTGCTTTGTTTTCTCAGAGCCATTAGACATTTCGGCATCTACTAGGTTTTTCCAGCCTTACAGCAGGTTTTTGTGAGTAGCAAGTAAACACGACAGTGTTCCATGTGCTGCTGTAAAACTGAATCTGCTGACCAAAACGGATGGGCCACTTGCATCACAACTCGCGCATTGTTAAAAAAAAAATTCTAGTTGCACCTTTGGTGATTTTGCAACTGTTTACTGTTTTACTGTTTACTGTCACTTGTCCAAAGAGGTAGACTTTTGCAAAAAAAAAAAGAAAAAAGAAAAGAAAAAAGCTCACACATGGACATAGCTGGTGGGTGGTTTTGCAGCACAAGTTATATATGTTAAATACCAATGATTTGCCTATGAAGTGACATTTTTAATAAGGCATTTAAATAACTGGCTAATAATATTTTCAAAGTCATTCAAATGAAATTACTCCATTGGGCTGTAATTATGGGGTGTGTTTTTTAACCGAACCAGGAAAGACCTCAAATGGATAGACCAACAACCAATCAGAGCAATGAAGCGACACATTGTCAAATGTCAAAAGAGCTCAACTGCACTGTGTTGCCAAGTCCGCGTTTTTTTTCCGCGGGTTGTTTTTTAATGTTCCGCGGGTTGAAGCGACTACTATGTGATATATAGACCAATGAGTGCGAATATTAGCAGGCAACCTTGCCAAAATAACAGACATTTTACCCCCCAAACACCATTTTTTCCCGGAGAACCCCCCCGAGAAACTATTGTTTAGGGCTAGTGGTTGGCGGATTTTGTTGTAAAAACTTGGCAACCCTGTCTCCACGCGCGCTGGAATAAACGATCTTAGCCTATATTGTAAAAAAATAAAAGAATTTAATGATACACAGAGTACTTACCCAACATGATCATTTCTGAGAGAAATTGTGATGGTGAATGCATATACAAACAAGCTCTCCGTTTAGGATTCAAACAAATATAATCCAAGCCCCTTTGATGACGTGCATGATTACATTACTGTTGATCATCTGTCCGTCATCGTCTAAAGCCCGTCCTGATGATTTCATTGGTCCGAACAGTTTCTGTTCTGAGATAATTACTCCTCTATGGATCGAGGCCAGACCGAACCGCCAAACCTAAAATTTTTGTGGGCAGGGGTAAGTGCGGCTGGCATCCAGGCTAAATAAAAACTGCTCATATAAAAGAAACCATGTCAGACAGAGATTTTTGCATCTGAACTCTTCATTTGAATGCACAGACTTTCTAAAACGCCCACGTATGAAGCTCTGTGAAGTCTGATTCTAGTCATTTGTCTAGACCGTACTAGTTCCAAATAAATCAATTCACAAATATTACTAAACAAACAAACAAAAAATGTATGAAAAAATCTATATATAATAAAAACTTTAATGTAAAATGTTTTAAATTACTGATTCATTTGAAGTTGATTACATTTTCTGTGTTAAGAGTATACAACCTAATAAGAAATCTAATCCTCAATTTTACAAAACAAATTTAATAAATAAGTTAAATGCCAACCAAATTACTGCCTTAGTTTTACTGGTAGAATTTAATGTAAAAATATATTTAAAAGATGTTTACTGTAATTCAATCAGCCTAATTGGGAATCTTGATTGTTTTCTGAATGGTTGCCTTACTGGTGGTTTACTGAAAAATAATTGTTTGTTTGACTAGATAGAGTTTTAAAGAAGCTTCCTCAGCATGGGCAGATAGATTGCAATTTTTATTGACTTAAGAGAAAAATATTGTTATTCTTAGACAGTAATATATGCTGTTTGTTGGCAGCTTTGAAACTGTGCCTAAAAGATTCACATAAATTAATTCAGTGACAAGACATTAAACCACACAGCTGATGTGGCATCTATCAGCTGGAGTACCAGAACACACTGAGCTGTAACACAGTAAAATACATCATGTAACTGTGGGTAATTATTGCAAAATATCTCTCTGTCACTCCCAGGCCTTTGATGAGATGAGGCTCAGGAACGCCTCCTTGATTTGACTCATAATTAAAGTTCATTCTCCGAATGGTGCCTATAGGGACAACAGCAATATTACATTGTGTCTTATTTTGGTGTGTACAGAGAGAGTAGAATGTGATGGTTCAACGCTTGGGTTGATAGTTAAGGATAAATGAGAGAAGGAAATATCTATTGAAATTCACAAGCATGCTGTGTGAGCTTTGCGTTTAGAAGGCAAGGGAATGCCAACTGAAGCAGTTTCACACCATTACCCTGATTAAAGGCTGAATAGATGGAGCTAGCATTCAAGATTATGTGATGTCTGCTTTGGAAGAGCTAAATCTCAGCTCAATCTGTCCTATGGAATGGACCAACCCAAACACTTTAATCGAAACTCATTTTACGGCATTATTCATTTGTTTTGAAGAGGGTTCTGAACTTGAGAATTGGTGAGGTGAGTGTAAATTTGAGTTGAAATAGACACAGGACGCTAAATTTGACATTGTATGCAAAACACTGTATTTCAAATAAATGCTGTTCTTTTGAATGTTCTATTCATCAAAGAATCCTAAAAAGAAATGTATCACGATTTCCACAAAAATATTAAGCAGCACAACTATTTTTCACATTGATAATAATAATAAAAGGTTCTTCAGCATCAGATGAGCAAATAATTTCTGAAAGATCATGTGACTGAAGACTGGAGCAATGGTGCTGAAAATTCAGCTTTTCTTCACAGGAATACATTATATATTCAAATATATTCAAATAAGAAATGGTTATTTTAATTTGTAATAATATATTTTTAAATATTACAATATTTCCTGCATTTTTGCTCAAACCATGCAGCCTTGGTGAGCATAATATAGTTTCTTTTGACTGTAATTAATATAATTGTATTTATTTATTATAATTATTAATATTGAATTTATATATTATTATACACATATGTTCATGTAGTTCATTCATACACACTAAAAATACACTTTTGTTGCTGTATAGCACCATATCTTTTAAAGGTGCTCTACATGACCTTTGTCAAATGGTGCTTGGTAGAACCCAATAAGAGTTGTCATATTACATTTTATTTCTTCAACAAAAATGGTGCTATATAGCATCAACAGTGGTTCTTTGGTTCATAAAGAACCTTTAAAGGGGCTTAACAGATTCTTTGTACGGAGCACCTTAACCACCCCAAAGAACCACTAAAGAACCGCTGTAGAACCATAGGCTTAACATAGCTATAGCACCTCAGAAGAAAATGCTGAAGAACCTCTGAAGCGCCACAATTTGGTGCTATTCAGAGCTTAAAGTCCCTGTCTCTGATGAAATTTTGTAAAACTCTGTCAATGTGATCCTCAGCTCTTTGTCAAGGTAGCTGTTCACAAAATGAATCCATCTCTTCTTGATATTACCATTTTTGTTACGATGATAAATAACGGTACTACTGACAGTAACTAGCGATTGAGCGAACTGTTGCGAGTGTAGTTATTATAGTGTTAGGGGGGCTTCATCGAGCCATCGTTTTAGTCCCGCCCCAAAAAATCCTGAACACATAAATGGTGAAAAACGTTAAACGGTCGAACTCCAGCACAATTCAGTATTACACAGTTCACAGTCTGTAACGTGTTTCAGCAATACATTTCTAACATTTAATGTGTTTAGAAAAAAATCTCAGAATTGCCTTTACAGGGACTTTAAAGTGGTTCCTTGATGATTATGAGCAAAATAACCACTTTTAGTACTATATAGCACCATTTGTTTTTGTGTATTGAAAATGTATTTTATATTTATATATTATAGCTATTAAATAAACTAAAATGTCATTCTATTTTATTTTGCTTTCTTAAAATCGAACTCAAATTCTGTATTGTTTGTGAATTCATTTAAAAATTCTTATGAATACTTCCATTTTATTTTGAAAGGCTTTCTCAGCTCCTGATTCTGAATCAGAAATCTTGCGCTTGAACAGCTCCGCTTTGGTTTTGCTGTTCACACTGCAATCACAAGTCCCCACAGGTCGCCATTAGTAAAGTCGGATGGCAGCACATCAACACAAACATTTTTCCAGTGATCAATCATATGAGAGATCTGTGTGAGGAAAGCGCTAGAGATGTGGTTTGCAACACACCGGCTGTGGTTCATAAAATCAGCTTGATCCAGCATGTGGGTGTATTTTGCCACGGCAGTGATTTAGAGACAAAGTCGATAGAACATGTCTTGTTTCAACCTTAATATTTGTTATGCAACAGGGTGCTAACACCAACGCAGCAAGCACTGGCTCTCTTTACTACATTAATATAATGATTTGAAGCTTACCCTGCTGAAAAGATCAACATAGTTGATTGGATAGCCTGAAATGATATAATAATGCATTTTGTTGTGTCACTACATTGCAGCCATGGGTGTGCTGATGTCCAGGAAGCAGCAGGTGGAGAAGGTGCAGAAGTGCAGTGTGGTGGTGTCAGCATTTAAAGAGGGTCTGAAGGATCGGCCGGCCCCGGCAGCTGTGGCCCACACTGAAGAGGTCATAGAGAACGGGGATGAATCTGCTGAAGGAACCCACCAGGCTAACAAAGACCACACTGAACAGAAAGAAAAAGACAGTAAACCAGGGTCATTACCAAATCAGCAGGCCTCAGCTTCGTCCATAGAGGAACATAAGGCCAATCAGGAGGCTTGGGGGCGTCTCCGTGATGGGAAGGGGGTGGAGCCTGAGGATCTAAAGAAGGCACATCAGCTCACTCCTCCAACGTTTGTGCGGCCAAAGAGAGAGGTCAACGATGACCAACCAGTAGATGTCTCGCTTGGGCAAACTGAGCAGGTAAAAATGGCAGAAAATTTACAAAAAATTATATTTGGTTTCTTTGTGGTGCTGCCCGCTTTCCCGTTTATCTGTCCTTATAAGTGCAATACTGTAAACATTTGTGCTCTTTTGTTTAAATACATATAAGCATCCTTGGCAATACATTTGTTATTGTATTTATTCATATTTGTCAATGTTAGGTAATAAAAAGACAGCTGTTCGTTTTTAGATTACGTGAGTACTTAGAACTTTTGATTTTAATAATGTATAAGAAATAATGTATTAAGAAAACTAACATTAACTAGAGAAATAACCATGCTGTCTAATCAGCATTTTGATATGCCACACCTGTTAGGTGATGGATTATCTCGGCAAAGGAGAAGTGCTCACTAACACAGATTTAGACAAGATATGGATTTATGAACAATATTTGAGAGAAATAGGCCTTTTGTGTACATAGAAAAAGTCCTAGATCTTTAAGCTCAGCTCATAAAAAATGAGGGCAAAAACAAAAGTGTTGCTTTTATAATTATATTCATTATACTATAGGTAGAAATATTTTATTACATTGACTTTTATTTATTTTGCATACATTTTTGTGTTGTTTTTCATATATTTAATGGAAAATTAATTTAGGCTCTGTTTATATTTTATATATATATATATATATATATATATATATATATATATATATATATATATATATATATATATATATATTATCTGTCGACTAGTGGATATCATTCCTTAAAGGTCCTGTTCTTCGCGCGTTTTCGACGCTTTGATTATGTTTACAGTGTGCATTATAACATGAGTTCATGTTTCACGTGTAAAAAAACACAGTATTTTTCACACAATTGACTTATCTGTACAGCGCTGTTTCCTCTGTCCTAAAAACGGCCTGATGATTTCCTTGTTCTATGAAGTCCCTCCTTCAGAAACACGTAATGAGTTCTGATTGGGCCAGCGCTTCCTGTGTTGTGATTGGACAGCAGCTTAGCGCACTTTGCCTGGAAAGGTCCCGCCTCTTACCATAACGGGGAGATGCAAGCGCTGAATGCGCGCTCTTCTCCACGTGGGAGAGCAACAAAACCACGCCCCCTTTTTTGCGTGTTCTTGTGGGCGGAGGGTTAGTCAACAAATGGTTCTAGTGACGTCATTACATCCCTGCACTTCCTGCTGTAGTCCAAACCGGCCGTTCGCTGTAGGCTTTGAAAGGGAACTTCTGTTAAATAAAATATCTCGCTTGGCATTGAACTTTGAGCTTTATCATTTTACAGGTATTATTTATGCTCTAACAGCAACATTACACACTAACTAAAGTTTGAAAGATGGAATCGCGAAGAACGGGACCTTTAAAAAATGAGGCAAAATAGCAACAATCTCTTTTGACCTATTGGCTATTTACTCCATGAAAGTTCCATAACTACAACTGCATGAAAATGAATAACACAACTAAAATAGAGGAGGAGTGTTGTTCGAGGTTTTCCTTTCATTCTGAGCTCAAACCTGCTCTTCTCACAGACAGAAAACAGAAAATGTCAAGATTGTGAGTCTGGTAAACTGATCCCAGCTCAGCCTAAATGGCAGCTCAGTTTTGTTGACATTGACAGTACGTGGGCAGCGGGTAAAGGCTGTGCAGGAAAAACCTGGCTGGGCGAGTTGCAGTGGTGTCTGGGATCAGTCCGAAAATTAATTGGGGTCACTGAAGCTTGTGGCAATGGGGCCAGGCCTCACAGCGAGCCAGAGAAGAGCCACTTCACACAACTCCACTCAACAGAACGCTTTTGATTACCTCCGTTCTCTCTCTCTCAGCACATATAAAAGACATAAGAGCAGACAGAATGAGATGCAATTTGGCTTTGTCTTTGTGAGTTACATCTAGATGCATTTGCTGATGTTGAAATATGGTTCAGGAAAATGAGTAAACAAACAGAAAGAACTGCAATGAAAGAAAAACAGAGCAGCTGGTGAATATAACTGTGATAAAGGAAAAACTTTTTGCTTTTACTTTGGCAAAGGGGAATAAAAATGATCCTAGATGACCTTGGGAGCAATAAAAATCGGCAAAACAAGTCCGTATTTGTCCTATACTAAGAATGAACTAAAATACTTTGCATCTTTATTTGATTATTTTATCTGATTTCTAACGTTTGACTACAGATTTTATATAATGGAAAATCTGAGCACAGTTTGAAACAATGTTGAGATCTCTGCGGTGGTACTTGTGAGATTACAGGGGTCTTTTTGTCAGAAGTCTGAGTAGCAGGAGATTTAAGCATGCAGTTGCTAAGAGTTTTGAATTGGTTGCTAGGGTGTCACTAACTGGTTGCTCATGGCCTTGGTTAAATATGCCATTGCTATAGGATGCTCTAGGTGGTTACTAAGGCGTTACTAGGCATTTGGTAAGAGTTTTGGAGTGGTTGCTGGAGTGTTGCTATCTGACATTTAAGGGCTTCAGAGGGGTTTTTCTGAATGGTTGCTATGGTGTTGCTAGGGTGTTCTGGGAGATAGTCAGGGTGTTCTGTGTGGTTGCTATGATGTTGATAGCCATTTGTTGGTGTACTGGAGTGGTTGCTGGAGTATTGTTATCTGATATTTAAGGGCTTCTAATCCAAGGTTTATAATGAGAGTGATAATATAATGATCAGATCCACACGGCTCCGGAAGGTTAATAAATGCCTTCTGAAGTGAATTGATTTGTTTGTGTAAGAAACATATCCATATTTAAAATTTTACAAAGTAAAGTTTAGGCTGAACGCCTTCCGTATTCAGTTTATGGAAAATCTTGCATTATCTGCATCTTGAACCGAGAAGGCACTTTCAACACTTTTCCACGGAAGGCGATCAGCCAGAACTTTACTTTACTTTAAAAAGCTCGGGATTAGCCAGGACTTTTTAAATATAACTTTGCTTTTATTTGTATGAAATAAGAATGTCATATACACCTAGCATGACTTGAGGATGAGTAAATCATGGGCTACATTTTTATTTTTGGGTGAACTATTCCTTTAAGGGCGTTAGTGTGGTTGTTTTGAATGGATGCAATGGTGTTGCTAGAGTTTTCTGTGTGGTTGCTATGGCTTTGATAGGTAGTTACAATAGCAGAACAAATGTATTCTCATGTATGTTTATATTTAAATAGTTTGATGGTTGAAGAATTTCTAAACATTTTATGACACTCATTCAATGTAAGACTGTAAGATTTACTATAAGAATTAATTAATTAATCAATCAATAAAGCAAGATATAATATTACCTTTCTATTAAGTTTGTTATTTGCTTTTATAATTTTTTTTAGTTTTTGTTATTTTTATTTTTATATTTATTTATTTCCAGTTGTTGCTTCAACTTGAATTTATTTCAGTAAGTTGCCAATGCAACATTTCTCATTTTAGTTTAGATATCGTTAGGTATCGTTTTTTGAAAAATCTATTTTGTTTTTAATTAACAAAAATGTTTTCAATAGTTTTACTTACCATGATTATACCTCTGCCTATAAATATCCAGAGTAAAGATAATAATCCTACAAAATGTCCAGATTTGATCGTTCATGGTGGTCCACTACTCAGTAAAACACCATTCAGATGCTCAGAATAATGATGCAGAGCTTGAGTCAGAATCAGAGACACACTGGCAAGGTGACGTCCTTGGCTCTTCTGATCACCCGGTTCTAAATACAGCACCTCTCCTCCGCGCTCATATCACAGTCCTCACTCTCCTCAGAGACACATGTCACAATCTCAAGAGCAAGTGTGTCTGGTGCCTACACAAGAATAGGATCTGGAACTAGGAAAGTTTGCATCTGAAATATCTGACAAGTATTTGATCCCTGGTTTCCTATAGTGCCAATTCTTAAGCCAGTTAGTTTGCCATGGTTCTTGAGAAATGGTTCTAGCAAAGCTAATTTTGTGTGTGTGTGTGTGTGTGTGTGTGTGTGTGTGTGTGTGTTTATGCTTGGTTTGGTTTTATATTGCTTTGTACAAACAAGAGATCAGTTCCTTCAGTTCCCCCCCTTCCAGGTCTCTTTTCACTTTGTAATATTTAGCTCTGGCTGTTTTGCGTCATACCAACCACAGAACTAGCAGCGGTAGTGCTGTGTAACCGGGTAGTGACTCATCATGACAACAGTTCTCAAACCAACTAAACTCCTGCAGAGACACTTGGGTCTGCAACAGATTTCCTTAAAAAAATTATATACACTTTGAACTACAGTTGTCTCCACATGTTTCCGAGGCTTTAATATATCTGACCCTGAGTTGCATTAATGTGACATGTAGTCAATAATGTCTGTCTGTCTCTAGATGCAGCACTATACAGCAAGGACGAGCAGCATGAAATAAGACGATGCAAGATGTAGTTCATTAGATGTAGATTCCGTCAGTGATTTAACATCAAGAACTCATTATACCTGTTGGAAAGTAACTGATTAAAAGTAACAATGCTACTAATCTAAGGGCTGTTTTGGAAATAGTGCAACAGCATGCTAGCCTGACATGGTCAATTCTAGTCAGAATATGAGTCTGAAACTGCTCCATTGGGCTGTGATTATGGGGCGTGTTTCAACCGAACCAGGAAAGACCTCAATTGGATAGACCAACAACCAAGCAACGCATTACCCTAGTTGTCAAATGTCAACAGAGCTCAACTGCACTGTGTTGCCAAGTCTGCTTTTTTTTCCGCTGGTTGTTTTATGTCCACGTGTTGAAGCGACTATTATGTGATATATAGACCCATGAGTGCGAATTTTAGCAGGCAACCTTGCAAAAATAACACACATTTCACCCCCCAAACACCATTTTTATACATTTTGATCAACATGACATAAGCAAATGATAATGTAGGAAACAGCAGAGAATTGTACATAATCACTTGCAAGGATGTACAAAAGCATTTGCAACTAGAAATGAGAAACTGCTTTTTTGATGTGCACAAGTGACACAATGATGTGAAGACTGAACAGGTAGTTTTGAGAATTTCAATTCTGATCTGAGAAATGTACCAAAGCGACTGAGAAAATGTGTAACCCAATCAAAAAATTGACAGGTGTTTATTACGCAAGTCTTATACCTCGGTAGAAATCGCGTTTGCGGGGGGCACTGTGGTGCGATTTAAAAGGGCACTTTCAAATCAAATCCCCTTTTTTCGATTTAAAAGGGGCCCCCTTGTGCCACTGTTTCTATGTAACTATAAGTTACACTTTAATTTGATAGTCTACATTATGTAGCTTTGCAACTACATGTAAACTAACCATTCATTAGAGTATTAGTAGACTGTTAGGTTGGGTTATTGGATCCTATTCTATCATAACACTTTAAATAATTAAAATTCCTGGGATCCGTACAATTTTATCTTGTGCTGCATATATGAGCAGCATGATGTCCTTATATCATGACATGAAAGTAAACCACATGCAGATTCAGATGCTCCAGCCCTTTGCACCCTGGGAGACTTTAAATGAGCAGTGAATGTCAAGTGAGATTATTTCTATATTTTGTGACCTTTAATGAAAAGCGACTAATGCAGGGAGGTATAGAAGTTTGATTATAGGAGTGTTTGCTTATTGATGAGTCACTACACTTCCTGTCATGTGTAATAATGCGTTTTCAATGCGCTTTAACGTCATTTTCTCAGCGAATCAATAACAGTCTCGTTGCTAAGTAGGGAATGATTTATCTATTTTCTCTCCTGTTGTTTTGCGGTCAGCCCGTCAATGATGAGATGTGTGAGGTGTGTGAGGTTTGGACGGCAGATGATCTATTCCCCTGCGGGACGTGCACGCGGGTCTTCCACGACGGCTGTCTGCGGGAGATGGGCTACCTGAGCACTGAAGCCTTACAGGAAATGAGAGAGACAGCCCATACCACCACCGGCTGGAGCTGCTATTACTGCGTGAGTTCTCTCAACACTCTCTCATGAATACATACACACAAAACCACATACAAGCATATTTACAAGCAACATTTCCAGTCACTGGCTTTTTGAAGCAGTTTCTGAGCTATTACTGAACAGTATATGGCCTTCAGTCTGTAACAGTGATCCGTTCCGCAGGGATCAGTAGCATATTTAATCTATATTTATCTGTGCGGCTATCTTAAAGGAACAGTTTACTCAGAAATTACAACATTATTGATTGATTGACTAACTGACTTACAAACAGACAGACAGACAGACAGACAGACAGACAGACAGATAGACAGACAGATAGATAGATAGACCACCTATTGCCCAGCATATATTCACAGATCCTTACTCTGTACAGCTCCTCCCAAAGGTCAGCGTGGAGATGAGCATGTCAAGATGATTGTGTTATGCTAGAGAGTCTGGGCTCTGTTCAAAGTGCCCTTTCTCCCACCGTCAGAGGAGTCTGGCACTAAAATTACAAAGTGAACCGTCAAAGCGGGCAAGCGTCCTTCAAAGTGAAGTAGAACGCTTATCTTAGTTGCACAGGCTGCTGATGCTTAAATCATTTGTTGGGCAAGTAAGACATTTTTACAGCACTCTGAAGCTGCTGCTACACACTCCAGATGCACTTGCTGCTTTCCAGCAAGATTCACACCATCAAATGGGTCGTATCCCATGCTGTATTGCAAACATTAACAGCTATGGACACATCCCTCAAAACAATATGTGAAGCGGCTTGTTGATGGCAAAATGTCTGGCATGCATTTCCTTTAGAGGGCGAATTCACAGTTTATGTGTCTGGTTTTCTCACTATGCCCTCACTATAACCTAATCCACGTGTTCGAGTCGAGGACTAGAGATGTTGAGACTGGGGATTACGCTGTCATATAAGTTTCAAGGGACACAGATGTTTTGTTTCATGTAATACCATTCGATATTTTCAAGCAGGACTGGTCCACTAGGGGGGTCCGGGTAGGCCTGGCCCACCCAATCAGGAGCTTGACCCACCCTGACCCCATGTTACAATTACCCAATTACAAAATTGTTGCAATGTTCAGTTCTCCTTCAGATTTTGAGTGAGATCATGCTTTTCTGCCACTTGGTATCAGACATCTCCTTAAACTAGAAAGCAGTATGTGACTACTGTCTTTCTCACAATTTTAAACCGTTCAAACGCAAGAAGACGCAAAATAAACTAAATTTGTTTTCTTTGTGCATACATACAAACTGCGCACAGAGAGAAATTGAGTTAAAATAAAAAGTCTTAATGAAAGTAAACAGTTGGGAGAAAATCTGAAGTGTCAGATCCATGCATTTGGTCTAAAGGGGTACTTCAGCGCTGGGAAGATGAATCTGTATTTAAACTGGGTCATTAATGTAGTAGAAATGTTTTTTGTGAAATTATTTTTGAATTTGGTGCTTTCTAGACTGAGATAAGACAGAAAATGTATTTTTGTCTCATGTGGATGAAAGACAACAATTCCCAGAATGCTTCACTGCCCTGTGAGGCCATTCCCAAAGCCACCGCAACTGAATTACTGTGACTGAGTTGGAGAACAGACACTACAATTAAAAACTGAACGTGTCTGTTCAATATGTGATTTAGCCGCTGAGTGAGTGTCACAGCACAAACGCAGCAGGAGTCAGATAACATTCATCGTGATGAATGCGTTGAATGAGCTCTCGTGATGAGAGCTGAGGTGTTCAGTCTGGCGCGTTTTCAGTTCATGCCTTTGGAAGATAAACTTTTAATAGGAATTAATTTGAGAAGTTGAAACACTTACTTTGCTCCGCCAGGCATTTACATGAATGCCTGCAGCTGCGAGCTGAGCTGTGAGTGCGATCTCCCACCCCCCATGTGCGGGATGAAAAAATGCGGAAATACCTAAAAATTGCTCTAATGATGCAAATTGACAATATTTGAGCAATATTCGCTGAATACTCGGTGAGCATGATCATTCGAATATACTCCAGGGTTTCTACTGATAGAAAGCCATATGATAAGCACTGAAGTAACCCTTTAAAGTAAAAAAACCCTGTTCAAATCTGCTGTTGACTGAATTACTTATTTAGCTTTCATAGGATTAAAATATATTTAATTTATAGATGATAGTATTTTGTATTTGGATAATGGTAGACCTACCTGAATTCTGTTTATTTAATTTGTATCCAAGTCCCTGTAAGACCACTCTGTGGCCATCTTTGAAATACCTCTTGGGCAAGCAAGTGCAGCTTATATCTCTTTGAATGGGGAAACAACATATTCTCCAAAACTGTTCTCCATTGCTTGTAATTTGTTATTTTTTTTCTTATTTTATTACTGACTGGTTACTTGTCTTTATTTAACATTATTTATTAAAATACTGTCTATTTACACCAAGTGCAAATAGCATGCCTTGTTGGCAAGTGTTATTTGCACTAGCTCCGCCTAACAATATCTGGTTGTGCCAAACAAGATTAAAAGAAGACTCATATTATTCAACATCTTGAGTGGCGTAGTCAGTAAAGCATAAGGCTCAAGGATCAAGGCTTTAATGTGATTGACCCAGGTTTGAATCTTTCTTTTGCCAAGCTCGCTCTTCTCCAATCACATATCACATCTGAAAGGCATTTACATTTTAAAGAAAAATTCAGAAAAAGTGGAAATAGAGTGCCTAATGAAATATTTAATAATGATAAAAGTATTTGGTAGGGTTATGGGTAGGTGTGGTGAGGACTTTTATAGTCCCATAAAGGTGGCATCCATTTAATAATTTAAATAAATATAATACTTTACACTCTAGGTTTTTATTGCATACTATTAATGTACAACAACACTGGGGTGTAAATAGTATGTATCTGTCAAAATAAAGTATATATAGCATCTAATTACTGAGACTAAGAACTGCTACTTTTACATGGTGAAAATAGAATATAACACTATTTTCACTTAGTATAATTAGCAATTATTGCTAAGAAAATATGCTATTTTAAGTTAGTGTAAAAAGAATCAAAAAACCGCTACCATAAAGTAATGTATAAACTGGACTAGGAATGTCACTTGGTCCACCGTCTCAAAGTCTGTCTTCAAATGTATTTCAGTGCACTGCGACAAACTAGGGATTAATGTAAAATGATAACAGCATGGGGATCTCTTAGCATGAAATTTGGTGTCAGTAAGTGTTACCAAGAAGACCATGGTGGAAAATTAATTAAGAGTTCAGGCTAGGTTGTCAAACTGATTTTGCCACTTGGCGTCAAATGCGGGATTTGCTATTCAATAGAATCAGCACTGTGCA
This sequence comes from Pseudorasbora parva, assembly GCF_024679245.1. NCBI lineage: Eukaryota > Metazoa > Chordata > Actinopteri > Cypriniformes > Gobionidae > Pseudorasbora > Pseudorasbora parva. The sequence continues at coordinate 13,046,671 of NC_090194.1, read as the reverse complement.
ATCATGTCGAGTGAAAATTTAGATAATTGCAGACTTCCCTGCTCAAAAACAACAATAAAAGCTCAAGCTGATATGACATGCACCTGGTGTGGAGATATGCTTAAACAAATCAAAAGTCATTGATGATAGGGAACATCAACAATGAAAACTTAGAGATGAAGCAACATACATACAAAGTCAGGAAGAAGCTGTGTATTATCTTGCTTGATAACTGGTATTTGTGAGGACATAATTAGGTGATGTTTTTTTTTTCTTCTTGTTCTGGCATCTTTTGAGGTTTTTGGTTCGAAAATGTCACTGATTAGTGGTGCATTGTAACTGCTGTATTTTTTTCTTTTTCTGTTTTGTGACTAGTCCAAATGTCCTTGTATACTTTTACATGCACTGGTATCATCTTTTGGACTTACAGTGGAATTTAAATCTCTTCACTGTACATTTTTTGTGTTTGTTTTTTGTTAGTTTAGCTTAAAAAGTAAGTAACCTGGTTGCCTTTAAGTTTTGAGTTTATTGAAATTAAATTTTTTTAGTTGATACAATGAAGGACATTTGTTTAATAAATAGAAACTCAAAATATTATTGTATCTGAATCACATAAAAAAATGATTAATCATGAAAATAGCACTATTTGGCACTGTGCCATCAGAAATAAAACAAACACAATTACCCAATATGCTTACAAAATCTTTTAATAATCTTTTAATAAAGGTTGTCTTATCTCAAAAATTTTTCATTGTATTAACTCACAATTTTAATTTCAATGAACTCAAAATTTTAAGCAGGTAACTTTTTTTTGCCATTTTTTTACAGTGTTGAAACTTTTGCAAACATTAAGGTTAAAAGGGATAGTTCACTTACAAATGAACATTCAGCCATAATTTACTCACCCTGATCTCGTTTCAAACGCATATGATTTTCTTCTGTGGAAAATGCAAGCTTGAATTGATGTTGTTTTGTTTCAAAATGTGTGTTGAATTTTCAACCTTGCCACAAGGGGCAATATAGAGCAAACTATATATTTTATCTTAATTACTTTGCTACGTGGAAGTAAGCTATATTCTGTGACTGTGCAAGGCTTATTATTAGACTTAAAACAGAAAGCTGATTGGCGTGCTTCATAAATCACTACACTATTGACAATTGATAATGGCCCTTTTTTGCAGAAATTATTTTTGCAGATATCTGTGTAGTGGAATCTTTTTTTACAAGAATGTTACAAGAATTTACATTTAGCAGAAACTTTCACCCAAAGTGACTTACAAATGAGAAGGACAATATAAGCAATCAAACCAACAATCGGGCAACAATATGCAAGTGCTGTGACCAGTCCAAGTTAGTCTAACACAGTATATGTAGCAAGGTGTTTTTTTGTTTGTTTGTTTATTTAATATATATAGAATAGTAAGTGTTAGTAAAGTTTAGTGGGCCAAGTGTTGACAAAAAGATGCATCTTTAGCTGTGTCTTGAAAATGACTTGGAAGAAGGTCTGTGAAAGTGATTTTGTGCCTCTTTGGGATGGTACCACAAGCCATTTACTTGCAGAACACAAGCTTCTGGTTGACAAATCACAAGCTTCTGATAGTTGTACAAAGTAGTGAGTTTAGGTATAGGGGTGCTGAGCCAGTGGTTATTCTGTAGGCAATCATCAGCAATACCTTGAATTTGATATGAGTGGCAATTGGCAAACAATGCAATGTTTATGGAGAGGTCTGACTACTGGAATGCCTGCCAAGAGAGTATTACGATGATCCAGTCTAGATAGAACAAGAGCTTGGACAAGGAGTTGTGTATAGCTTCAATAGGAAGGGCAAATCTGCTGTGCTGGGCAGTGACTGGTTGATGATCCTAGCTGAATGAAGAAGTTGTAATGAAGTGTTAGGTTGGCTGAGACTACAAGCAGTTCTATTTTCACAAGGTTTAGTTGAAGGTGATGTTTCTTCATCCATCAAGAAATGTCTGTCAGGCAGGCTGAGATGAAGGATGGAAAAGATGAGTTTGGAGACTTATGTCTGTAAGAGCAAAGAGAAGGAGGGGTGTGTGTGTGTGTGTGTGTGTGTGTGTGTGTGTGTGTGTGTGTGTGTGTGTGTGTGTGTGTGTGTGTGTGTGTGTGTGTTTGCTGTTAAGAATTTGGCCGCTGGGTAGTCACTGGTGACTTGGAACTGCATGTTCTTGGATTGCCATCAGCCAATCAGTGTTGTCATGATGTCATGAATTTCCTGTGGATACATAAGCACAAAGTGCCCATAACTAATGGAGAAATTTCAAATCACGATCTTTCAGAGGGTCAGAAAAACTTCCACTGAGATATGAACAACAAACTACCAAACATTTGCATTTGTGTTACTTGCACAGACTGTTTGTGGCCTTTAAAACCACAGGAAATCCCACCTCTCGCTAAGCATTGTTTGGAACATCTGTTCTTCACTTTGGGGTCTCGGGTCAGTGTCTGTTGAAAATGGGTCATAGATAACACAACGGACATGAAATCCAACCTCATTTCAATGATCATCTTTAGAAGGGGAGTGTATTCCACAGTCACAGCTGACAGGAAATAGAGGAACCTCTGAGATTTACCCTCCCCATCTGCTCTAGTGCCATTGTTCAGATGAGTTCTCATCAGGCTGAGAAAAGATGATTGAAAATACAGCTACTCCCAGAGCTACTGGACTCTGACAGCATTTGTTTGAAGGCAGAGCTTGAGCCAGGAAAGAAATTTCGCTCTGAATATGATATCAAATGACAGCTTGTCCTTTCATTACTGATAGCTTCTTCCTACACCTCTTACACCTCAAACTCATTAGATTTCCTTAAGAGCCAAGTTAGCCAGGCCGTTCATTACCCTTAGTTCAGAAATTGTTAGCCTTTTTAGAAAGATAAAGGGAGAGAAATAGATTGAAACTCCTGCTGCTGAAGATAACTAATGTAACAGTGTTTTAAGGCTCAGTCTGAAATGGCCCGAAGGCTTTGTGCAGGATGTTTTTTAGGTTGTCAATTTAATGAGTTAATTTAAAATACATAAGTATTATGTAAACTACATAAATATAGAAAAATAATCAAAAAATAAACAACTTTTTGATATACTAATCTGCTTCATAATGGGCTTTTTGCAGCAAATATTAATGTATTACATGTAGCAAATAGTAAGTATGTGATTTGGTATTATTAATCTGTAAATATTGTGTAGTTATATTAGCATAATCGAGATTCCACATACATATACACTCACCTAAGGAACACCTGTTCAATTTCTTATAAATGCAATTATCTAATCAACCAATCACATGGCAGTTGCTTCAATGCATTTAGGTGTGTGGTGCTGGTCAAGACAATCTCCTGAACTCCAAACTGAATCTTAGAATGGGAAAGAAAGGTGATTAATATAATTTTGAGCATGGCATGGTTGTTGGTGCCAGACGGGCCGGTCTGAGTATTTCACAATCTGCTCAGTTACTGGGATTTTCAAACACAAGGGTTTACAAAGAATGGTGTGAAAAGGGAAAAACATCCAGTATGCGGCAGTCCTGTGGGCAAAAATGTCTTGTTGATGCTAGAGGTCAGAGGAGAATGGGCCGACTGATTCAAGCTGATAGAAGAGCAACTTTGACTGAAATAACCACTCGTTACATCCGAGGTATGCAGCAAAGCATTTGTGAAGCCACAACAAGACATAATCTTGAGGCAGATGGGCTACAACATCAGAAGACCCCACCGGGTACCACTCAGCTTCACTACAAATAGAAAAAAGAGGATACAATTTGCACAAGCTTACCAAAATGGAACAGTTGAAGATAATAGAGTCAGAATTTGGTGTAAACAGAATGAGAACATGGATCCATCATGCCTTGTTACCGCTGTGCAGGCTGGTGGTGGTGGTGTAATGGTGTGGGGGATGTTTTCTTGGCACACTTTAGGCCCATTAGTGCCAATTGGGCATCGTTTAAATGCCATGGCCTACCTGAGCATTGTTTCTGACCATATTATATACAGCTGTTTCAACAGTTAGTCTACACACAGGAAGCAGTGTAATGTAATATTCTCTTTAAAGTGAAATGCCTGCTCTACCAGAATTTAAAGACTCTTCCTCTTCATCCCTCAGGATAATGTGAACCTGCTGCTTACTGAAGAAGAGATGTACAGTCTGATGGAGACTTTCAAGCAGTGCAAGATCATTCCAGGTGTTTCTCCCATTCCCATTTTAACAGCCTCTTCCAGAGTCGTTCTTTAAATATGTGACTTTGTGGAGTAAGCTAAGGAAGCAAATTAAAGGATTACTGGTAATTTATCACATCAGTTCTGTAATTAGGCCTGACCTGTTTCCATCGATTAATAATGCTGTTACTTCTCTCTCACCTACTTTCTGTTCAGAGTCGTGCCTGGTGTCAGATGAACTCCTGCAGTACAGGCACTTTGTGACCAAGCAGCTCTTTGAAAGAGACTTGACCGATGAGGAAGAAGAAGAGGTTCTGGCCCAGTTTGCAGCTCTGGATCCAGAGAAGAAGGGTCAGATTGAGTGGTCTGACTTCCTCTACCATGAGTCACTCTCAGTGCTGCAGAAGTTCCGGACTGAGGTAGGGCTGTCAAAATGGAATTTTTTAGATTTTTTTACTTAAATATGACTAATATTTAAATTATATTAAAAAGCATAATTTCAGCTAGAGAAAAAAAAGTCTTTATCTTTCTCCTGAGGCCACAAGGGTGTGCAATGAGTAAAATTCTGCCAGATTTATTAACAGCTTGCACCAGTGCAAACCCTCCTGGCTGTAAAAAACTACTGTCAGGATTTACTAAATGCACGCAGTGATAAATTAGCACTTAATAGGCGTAGACCTTATCACATATGCATTTAGGAGTTTCCCTTTCAGACACAAAATTCATGAGAGTAGAGTATTTAAATGAATCATGCAAAGTGATTTTTGTGCTTGTCAATTTACTGGTATTTTCTCCATTATTTAATGGCTAAATAATTTGTCTTTATTTAGAATAAACATTAGTCTGGGGAGTCTGCTCTGTATTTTTACTGCACAAGAGGTGTGATCAACGGGTATAGTTCAAATGACTCTGTACGCAATTGATTTTCCTTCAACCAATCAGACCAATGATCCATCGCTTATCTAAGCTGCCATTGTGATAAACCCGACAATAGTGCGGCAGGTAGATAAGCCTGTTTGTGATTGGCCCCCACAAAATTGTAACAGAAGCAGGATAGAAATATGTACAGGTTTCCAGCCTGAGCTTCAGGGCGAAATCAAATGGCCGGCAGATCGGGCTGGGTTTAACCAGTGTTTTTGTTAGCCTATATGATCCCACTAGCTGTTGCAATGTTTATTCATATAGACATTACATATTACAAGACAGCAACCTAACATGTAGGGTGTGCGTTTATATAAATAAACTGCATTAAAAGGATAGTGCTTACCCCCAAGATGTAGGTGTGTTTGTTTTTTCAGTAGAACACAAATTAATATTTTTAACTCCAACCGTTCATTTTTGGTGTGTTTGCTGAAGAAACAAACAAACCTACATCTTGGATGCCCTGGGGATTAGCAGATAAACATAACATTTTCATTTTTGGGTGAACTATCCCTTTCACGTGGCTAAACCAATAAGAATTTACGAACGTAACTATCTGTTTTATAATCAATTTTAATGTTCAATACTTTCAAAATGCTAGATTATAACACACAATCAAACAATCAATCAAAAGCATGTTTTTCTTTTCAATCAAGAATTCACTGGTGAGAATCCTCACAGCAAAGGAGAGGGATCGGGCACGAGCTGTTTTCCAGAGTTTAGACCAGGACAAAGATGGGATCATTACTGCCGGAGAAGCCAGAAGAGCCCAAACTTCCTGGTTTCACAAGATTAACAAAGAATCACAGTCCTGCAATGTCAGGTGAGCCAATTAAATTAGAGTAATGGAGGCTAATCATTGTTAGCGGGACATTTCTGAATGGTTCTCATTCATAGCCACTGACATAATCAACAATAAACTTCAGACAAACACTTCAAAATCATCTTAAGGGACTCGTCCAATTAGCCTGGCCTCTGGGAGCAACAAATCAGATCAAGCTTGGCAGTTTTTATAGCCATGTCAATCTGCCAAGCTCCACGAGCTGCTAGCCAATGCTAACTGCTCTCACTTTATTAGCATGTATCCCCCATCTCTTCTCATAAATTACTGGCTAACTTTTCATTCAGGAACTCTACCAAGGATATATTAATCATTTAAGCAGCACATTTGATGACAGTTCTGACTTTGGGATGAATGCATAACGTAAATTAGATAATATAAGCAGTGGGTTAAATCATCTGTGGAAAGGAAAAAAGTTTCTCGATTACAGGCTAATATCAAGGACAAGGTCTAACTTTGACAGAGCACACTTTGCTAGTCATATCATAATTTAAACCTCGCTCTAAGAGCCCAAACGTCAGAATGATGCATTTTTGCAGAGATTTGTAGGGGGAAATCGAGCCAGGTACCTCAAATGGATATTTTGTCCTTCTGAATCCTTCATTCCTCAAGCCATCACCCAGAAAGAAATATCACAAATGTGACGTCTTTAATGTCTCAAATCTTTCTCTTAGACAGCAGTGAGGTTAAATGAAATCATTCATTTCTGTTTATTTATCATTTTTAATTCATTTAATTTTTTTGTGGTTTAGTTTTGTGTCTAGTTGAATGATGAATTTTAGGAGAAGTATCTGAAAGAAGGTTGGTACTTATTAATGTTCATGAGCTATAAAAGAGGAACCTTTGAGAAATATACCACTACACAACCATTCAGTCATTTGGAGTCATTAAGATGTTTTTGAAAGAAGTCTCTTATTCTACCCTGGCTGCATTTGATCAAAAATACAGCAAAACAACAATAATAATATATTTCTATACATATATATTTTAATGTAGTTTTTATATGTAATTTATCAATATGATGCAAAGCTGAATTTACAGTATCATAACTCCAGTCTTCAGGGTGACATGATCCTTCAGAAATCATTCTAATATGCTGATTTGCAGCTCAAGACAGGGCGGATTTTTTTATAATTATTATTATCATTATTAATATTATCAATGTTGAAAACAGTTGTGATGCTTAATATGTTTGTGGAAACAGTGATACGATTTTATACAGGTTTCTTTGATGAAAAGAAAGTTCAAAAGAACAGCATTTATTTGAAATAGAAATATTTTGTAACAGTATAAATGTCTTTACAGTCACTTTTGATTTTTTTATACATGAATTTTGATTGACTTATCAACATATCTGTGAATTCAGTATTTGGACATTCTGTTTTGACATCATCCTCCATGCTTTATTTTGTTTTCCACCAATCATCCCATCCTTTTCACCACTGCTGAATGTCCATTTGCCCTGCAGACTCTTAGGATTGTGTTCCCCTTTGTTCAGTATGGGGTAAGTCACCCGATCTGCATGGGCCTCTCCTGGAAACATCTTATATTCACTGCCATCACCATCATTATTCTCATTATAATCACCTAATATATTATCACCTCAATTACTATATTCCATAATGGAGTCCAAGGAATCAATCTGTAATGATCGTTCGCTTTAGCTATATTAGATGAGATCTTGCCCTCCCATTATCAAGATCAAAAGAGGGGCTTTTGTTTCCCTCAAAGAAACCCTTAAGGATATTTTTCATCAGTTTTAAGGGAAACAGCAGGTTAAATGAGCACCTGAGTGTGCGGGAGCATGGGGCTGTGGGTGTTTGGCTCGTTCATGGCATGAATGACGCTCATTAAAATCAACTGAGGGCTTGAGATCAAAGTAGACATTCTCAACTCTGAGCAGTCCCAGTTCTGGAGGAGATGTTTGGGTCGCTGTTCAATGCTCTGGTCATGGTTGCACTCAGTTTTGCTTCACACATCATTGAACTTAATTACAGGAAGTTCTTGTTTCAAATGAATTTATTTCACTCAATGAAGTTTGTCAGATCATTTTAGTGCACTGAATGGCATGCAAAGTCTGCAGTTTGTGAGTGTATAAGGATTGTGGGCCATTCAAGTTTGAATTGAGAATGCATTTTGAATTCCAATTCAAGTCCTGAATGCATGTTTCTGCACATGAGTGAACTAGTTTGTCTTGCGGGTGGTTGGATATCGTCTCCCCGGGCTCTGAGGTGTCATGCAGACAACAAATTAGAGTGTGAAAACCCAGAGACGGTAGAAACGCTGCCTGCTGTGAGCTTTCCAGTATTGTGTGTGTGTGTGTGTGTGTCTGTGTGGGAGAGACTGAATCAAACAGCGTGTGTTTCAACTTGCTTTCTTCATCTGCAGTATCAGCCATGTTGGTCCAATATCTGAGAGCAGCCCTGCCAGTTCCAGCAGCGAGAGAAGCAGAGATAAAGCCATGGAGAATGATAACAGGTTGGTCTGAGTGTGCTCACTTACAATGCAGATGGTCTAACACCCAATACACATGCAAAACTATGCTACCATAATAATCAAATCCCATTTTGTTAACCCTAGGTGGCAATAAATCTATTGAAGAAAAAAAAGAGAGGCATAGACGTACAATAAAGAAGGAATCTGAGCCATCTAGGCACATCCTAGGCACCTCCTAGCAACACTCTAGCAAACACTTAGAAACAGCCTATCAACTTCCAAGCAACAGCATAGCAACTGCCTATTGACTGCACAGAAACCACCCAGAACGCTCTAGCAACTATCTAGAACATTCAGGCCCCACCTGATAACGCCCTACCAACCATCCAGAGCAGCATCCTATCAACTGCTTAGCAACCACCTAGCAACAACATAGAAACCGGCCAGAACACCCTAGCAACCACCTGGAAATGCCAAGTGAGTCAAACAGAACTCATTAATAACCCCCTATCAATGTTCTTGAAACCACCTAGAATACACAAGGCACTATATAAATTCCTTGGCAACCACCAAATAACACCCTAACAACTGTTTAGAAATGGCTTGTAATGACCTAGACCTAGCAATGACCTAGACCTAGAGGACCACTCAGAACACCCTAGTACCCACCTAGAACATCAGCACCACATATAATGTTCTTGCAACCCTACATGTTTAGAAACTGCCTAGCACCAACATAGACTCCACACAGAACACCCTAGCAACCACTTAACAATGCTATGTCAATCAAATATTACTCTCTAGTTACAACCTAGAACAAACCTAGATCTACTACTGTGAGCTACAAGGTTATTAATCACAGTTTTTTTTCATCTGTTGAAGCTGTCAACCGACATTATTTCAGCACATTTTTTAAAACAATTGTTTTTAACAGTAGAATTCCCGGTGAAAAAACTACATTGCCCATGATGCTGTACAGATACTATACAGCAATTAGAGTTGTAAAAAAGCAACACCTCCAAAAAAGCTCTTTAGCCCCGCCCACTCCCATGAATCACTGCGAATGACGTATGCTCTCAAAATACTGAAATGTTTGCATAAATAAACTTAAAACATATTTTATATATATAATTAACATTTGTAAATTACCTGTTTTGTATACCTCCATCGTTTTTAACTCGATAATGCTGTTTTTCATCTTCTAATAATAATAACTACTAATAATTCTTTCTCTCCCTTAAGCCATTAGAGATAATGGTGTACCTTTGTCTTTTTGGCCAATTACAATTTTTTTTGTTCTTGCTTCAAATCAAAGTTGGTAGTTTTGTGATTCACCTCGTAGCTGATTGGCTTGGTTCATGGCTTATTATAAAGCTTTAACAAAGACTTTTAAAAGGCAGCGGCTATTTGCAGTGTAAACAGCAACTAGATTCTATTCACACTTTACTGCTCTACACACAATTTTCTCTAAGTGAAAATAGCGATAGATTCTATTTACACTATGTAAAATAGCAACTTTCTGCGATAGGCTAAATGTTAATAGTAATTAGATGCTATGTACTTAAAAATGTGGCAAATACTATTTACAGCTTAGTGTTGTTGTACATTGAACAGTATGCAATATTAACATCGGTTATAAAATTTATTACAATTATTAAATGGAGGCCGCCTAATTGGGTAATACCTATTATTGAATAATGAAGCCATACACCTGTCCCTAAACGATAAACACTTTATTATTAAACACCTTTATTTCCACTTTTTGAATATATTCCAAAAGGCAAGAGGGAACTCGTGCCGATTTTCGTCGAAACTTTCTGCCACGTGCCTTACCCCTACACTATTGCTACTGTTGACAACCCAGCATCTTCTGTAAGTTTGTCTGGCCCAACCAGGCATCAGTTGGCAGAGTTAATGTAAACAGAAGGTACTCATTGACGTCACCTTCCCGTCAGAACATGGCCCCTCAGCCGGACTCAGTGGCAAAAGAGCTGCTGCATGACTGGATTTAATTATGGAAAAACTGAGAATAAAACAAACAATTATGAGTTTAAACTAAAGATTGGACTTGATAGTTTTCCTTACAACTTTCCAATGACTTTCCAGTGATCCATAGATATTGACATGGAGCCAAAAATGATGTTTTCTGACATTTATATGTGTCTGATTTTGAAGTCGGGGAAATACACAAAGCGTTTGGCTGTGAACGCGTCATATAAATACATTAGGTAGGTCTAAATCCTGAATTACTGTATATCAATGTTATATATAATTATATCGTCCAGCCCTAAAACTTGTATGGTTTTTATCAGTGTTTATTTAAAAACATTAAATTATGTATAATATAAGATGGTAAATATTTAAATGATGAGTTGTCAATACAGTATAACACTACAATATATAGGATATGATTTTACTCCAAAATTCAACCTAATCACACAAAATGATAACTGCAAATCTATGTTTCGCTGCCTGGAGTCCAGTTGTTTCTGTAAATTGCAGCAATCCGTTTGCTTCTCTTTTCTGTAGCTTTCAGCTGTTTGTAATATACCTCAGGTTTCTTGTCAAATCTATTTGTACAGTCAATCACAAAGCTCTTTCCCTTTTTAAAATGTTTTTTGTGTGTGTGGCATTCACGCTGAAAACCAATGCTGCCACGTCTTTTTGCCACTCAGTGGGCATAACCGCAGTCATTCCGGCCAGCGGTGACGTCGTGCATACCCTCTATAGCCTCTGCCATCAAGGCGGGCTATTTGCACTTAGTGTAAATAGACACTCCACTTTTAAAATCCCTATGGGAAAAATGAATGGAATAGAAAAAGGTGGAGGCCGCAAATGCATTCTATAACTCAGACTGGAATTCTTCAGGTCTCTGTCAGAAGGAGAATAGTTTCCTAGAATTTTTGACAAAAAAGGAATCACAGGTGTCAATATTGGGCTTTAATAAGTGGTTTAATAGTTAAAGGACAACTCCGGTGAAAAATGAACCTAGGGTTAATGAACACAAGGTTACAGAGTAGATCATTCTCATGCGTTTTCATGAAATCAAATGTAAAGAGTTTTTTCTCGAAAAACAGATGAGCTTATAACACTAGTGTAAGTCAAATGAAATCGCTAATATCACTAACAAGGCTCAAAATAGTCTCACACTAACATGATAGCATAATGAGGGTCCCTACATGCAAACCGAGCATTGAGAAAAAACTAAGTGTACAAACAGTTTAATAAGAAGATACTTTATAAAGACAGTACATTACATGTATACAGATAGGAGCCATCTTGGAAAACAGTCTCGAAGAGTCGAGCCACGAACGCTGTGCTAAGTGATGAACTGTGACTTGGAATCTCATAGGGGACACCTTCTTCCCTTGTAGTTAGTCAACCATATATCTTAATAAACAGATATAATTCATGCATTTCCATGTTATTTGATTTCACAAACTTAATTCCTATCGATCAGCTTACTTAGCACAGCGTTCTTGGCTCGACTCATCAAGACTTTTTTCCAAGATGGCTTCTGCCTGTAAATGTGTTATGGACTGTCTTTATAAAGTATCTTCTTATTAAACTGTTTGTACACTTACAAAGTTCTCAATGCTTCGGTTTGCATGTAGGGACCCTCATTAGTCTACCATGTTAGTGTGAGGCTATTTTGAGCCTTGTTAGTGGTATTAAATATTTACATATACTACGGGGCCGTTGAATGCTTGAATCTGATTGGCTGATAAACGTTCTGAGGTGTGCAATTATTTTCTGGGAAACGCACAGCGAACGTAGTTCCAGTCAGCTCTCTTGACCGCATTGCAGTTCCATATCACTTTGCATAGTTAATTGTAATAACTGAAACTTACAGGACAAAAAACAAAAAACAAAAAAAACAAATCAACTTACAGGCTACAAATTATATTTGTTCACTAGCGAGTTAATAACAGCGCCATTTAGAGACACACAGAGGTAGCCTAATTCACACAAGCTCTCTCTCTCTCTCTCTCTCTCTCTCTCTCTCTCTCTCTCTCTCTCTCTCTAATAACTTCAGTAGAATGATATCGATGGCTCAAGTCTCCGTTACCAGCTTTAAAATGACATTTCGGAACTAGCAAAAGAACCGTTGGATGAGACGTTGGAAGAAATAGTCCTACTCACAATAGCGATTTAAGTACAAAAACCGGACGAATCGCTTTATATATATAATCGGATCCATGTCTTGAGGTGTGGTAACCGTAGGTGGAATAATTGACTCCAGAATTATAAGTGGAATATTTGACCGTGGAATAATTGACTCCGGAATAATTGACTCCGAGGTGTAACGGCCACTCCGCTTCGCGTTGTGACCGCATCACCACCTCGGGTGTGCATTATTTTTCTAATAATTCAACAGCTTGTCGTCAATTATTCCTTACTTATTCTATGCCCCATACACTCGCGTTATAAGCTCATCTGTTTTAAGAGATAAAACTACAATCTACTCGGTAAACATGTGTTAATTACCCCTAGGATAATTTTTCACCAGAGTTGTCCTTTAACTAATGGTGCCTTAATGTTTTCCAGACCGGTTACCTGGGACAACTTCCTGAGGGAAAGCGCTATCTACATCCTGGCCGCCAGACCCAACAGCTCAGCCATGCACATCCGTTTGCCACTCTAACCGTGGACACATAGCCTGAGACTTCCAGAGGGGCTTCCCGGGTCCAGATTCATGAGTAGGAGGTACAGAGGACTAAACCGAGAGCTACACGAGAGTCAAAAGCAAATGAGTACGGCACCACACTCAAAGACTGTTCAAGCCATCGATGGATTTTTTCCTGTAACGACACAATCTAGTGACACACTGACAAATTCAACGCTTTTGAACAACAGCACGTCACCACTTCAGAATTCAAGCTTTTATGGTTTTGATTTTTGTGACCAAGTAACTTTTTCGATTAGAGGACCTGCTGTGAAAAAAAACAGTCGCACATTATCAAAATTACAGCACCACAGTGTTTGCATAGTGTTTTTGATGTTGACGTGTTGTACCATTTTGGAATTGTGGCTCTAGCCGAATGAGTTGTGGGATCAATGTGTGAGCAGTAGTCCGATTCATTTCAGTCACCATAAAATATGAATATACAGTGAATGTGGTGGGCACATGAATCAAAGTGAGATGCTAAATATTGATATTATACAGTATATACATTATACGAAATATTGTATTTGTATTTATTCCCATGCTTTCAGGGATGGATCATGGACCAGGCCAAGGAGCTTCCAGACTGCCAGGGGCCTTAAGATGAGTCAAGTGAAAACTAAGGAAACATAAAATTGTTATTGACTGACAAACGCTGCTTGTAATTAAGATACTACTGTAAGAATCAACATCAGTCACTTGACAAGTCGCATTTGCAAGTGAAAAAAGTAGTGCAGAAATTGATTTCTATCTATGGCGAATTGATTGGATTGTGAAATAAGGTCTATCTGGTTCATTTTTAAAACCTAGTGAGCTGCCAACTTAGGCAGTATTTTAAGGCACCATAGGCATGTTCCTGAAGCAAAATCTGTTCCAAAGTGTACAGTCAGCATAAAATAGTAAATCAATATTGAAAAGTTTATAAAAATATTTTAAATCTAATTTAAAAAAGGACTATTTTACCCAGTACTTGTGAGTGTGTGTGTGTGTATTTATAGTTATTAGAGTACTTCTTAGTTAGTTTAACTTATCATTATTAAGAAACTTTCTAAGATACATCATTTTGACAAAACAAATCATATGATTCACCAACTAAAGAACACAAATTAAAAAATGTATTTGTTTTACTAAATATCTGTGAATTTTTATATTTTTAATATTATTATGTTATTAGCTTAGCAACATGCTAATTTCAAACTCCATTGAAATCAGTCAAGCATCTGCATAATTATGCTTCTTTCTAAGGTTCCTACTTAATTGTTTTTTTTAATAGGTATGATTATTTAAATTATAAAATACAGATTAAGTATATTAAAAACTCAACTAGTTTACCCAATATTTATGTTATACATTTTTATACCCATTAGAGTGTGCTAATGCCAGACTCTGTTGAAATCAGTTATCTGTCAGTTATCAGTTGCTTTGAAAAGCAGTTCAAATTTGTCACTTTTAAGGTTTCATTAAAGGATTTTGCCCTACTTATGTAGCGAATATATAGCAAAGCAGCTCACTAGGTGGATAAAAAGTCTAAATAAAGAAAAATATTTTACAATAGCAATTGTGGAATGTAAAGTCACAATTACAAGGTATTATAAGATTTTATAATTTGTTTAATCCCTGGGGAAAATGCAATAACACAGGGCCTCATGAGACCATAATCCTTCCTTGCATTGTTTGCGTCATGACCTGCTGTTTTATTTTTCATTTGATGTTTTCTTAACTGACTAGTTTCATAATTATTATATTTTACTTGATCTGTAAAAAAAGTAGCACCTGTTGAGGTAACTAAAATAGCATGATGCCAATGTACAATCTTCCAAAAGACTCATTAAATGCTAATTTAAAGTCCAGAGCCCTGAAAATCTTCATATTTAGGATTTAAAATGTACTGCCTAATCAAAACTGACTCAGAGATCCTTCCTTCCTTCCTTCCTTCCTTCCTTCCTTCCTTCCTTCCTTCCTTCCTTCCTTCCTTCCTTCCTTCCTTCCTTCCTTCCTTCCTTCCTTCCTTCCTTCCTTCCTTCCTTCCTTCCTTCCTTCCTTCCTTCCTGTTTGTAGTATGATCATGTTGAATTTGTTCTTTGGATTTGTTCTGAAAATGTTGTTGAATTTGTTCTGATGCAGATGAAAACACTTTCTAATATCTAAAACCTTTTTTTATCTTTAGGCGTAAATCATGCACACTCCTGTAAAATGGCACCTGGGTTAACACATTATATCGAACTGTTTGAAGGGTATGAAACATAACCGCCCTTGTTTGGTCATATCCATTGTATTTGCTTATAGAATGTTTGTATTGGATTGTGCAGTTATTCCAAGGGACTGTGCAATACTCTGAGTTTTGCTGGTAGTGCTGGAAATAAATGCATGATGTTAACTCCAAAAATTACACTTTAGTTGTGTGGCTCATCTATCTATCTATCTATCTTGAATTCAGTTGTTCCAATCACTTCCACACAGCTGCGTCCAAGCCTTACATCACCAAATGCAATGCAAAGCGTCAAATGTAGTGGTGTAACACAAGTCACCACTGGACTCTAGAGCAGTGGAGACATGTTCTCTGGAGTGTCCAATCACACTTCTCTGTCTGGTAATCTGGGTTTGTCGGTTTCCAAGAAAACGGCACTTGGTGGACTGAATTGTGCCAGGTGTAAAGTTTGATGGAGGGGGGGTTATGGTGCCCGGTTGTTTTTCATGGGTTGGGCTTGACCCCTTAGTTCCAATGAAAGGAACTCTTAATGCTTAATGCTCCCAACTCTGTGGGAACAGTTTGGGGATAGCCGCTTGCACACCAGTACACAAAGCAAGGTCCATAAATGCATGAATGAGTGAGTTTGGTGTGAAGGAACTTGACTAGCCTGCACAGAGTCCTGACCTCAACCCGGTAGACCACCTTTGGAATGAATTTGAATGAGACTTCCATCCATCCATCCATCCATCCATCCATCCATCCATCCATCCATCCATCCATCCATCCATCCATCCATCCATATTTACATAAATAATGTAAATAGCACTGACGCTCCAGTAGTGCATGTCTAAAAGGAAGTGAGACATGGACAGAGAGAGTCTGTATTTTCAATAGCCAACATCCATCCATCCATCCATCCATCCATCCATCCATCCATCCATCCATCCATCCATCCATCCATCCATCCATCCATCCATCCATCCATCCGTCTTTCTATCTGTCTGCCTATCAGTCTCTCTCTCTGTTTGTCTGCCTGTGAGTCTGTTTGCACTCACCGAGCCCTTAACAGCAGAGCACCCTAGGTAGAAAAATTTGTACACAAATTGCTCTGCAAATTTCACTTCCATCTATATGCTCTTTACTACAGGGAATTCAAATTCATTAAAAACTGTGAAGTGTTATATCGGCCCTCATGGTGTACAGAATATTTGTTGGAACGGAACAGCTGGAAGTGGTGATGGCCCTAATAAAGCTAATAAAAGTACAACTAAGAGCACTGAAGGAAGCTGCAGTAGCAGATGTGACAGACATGGCCCCTGGCAGGGAGCTTTTTACACATCTGTGAATGCACAGCTGTCCCATGGGGTCTGTCCTGCATCTGACATTCATTAGAAAATATCAGACTGCCATTTGGAAAGGTATATTGAAGAACTATAAATAAATGATTTGAGTGTTTTTTGTGCATTATTCTATATGAGCAGAGATGATAATTTTGAGATAGTCTGGATGGAGTATATCACTTTAAATAAACTCATACTCATGATTATCTCCGTCTGGAACCTTGCGCTCATCTTGCAGTTCCTGACAGCACTTTCCTCTGACTCTAAAGGAAGTTGCGTCGTGAGCAGTGATCCATTGAAGACATTTCACAGCGCGGTAGATGGCATCTTTACTGTCTATGGATGGCATCACTCATCAGCTCCTCAGACCATGAGAAGGAAGACAGTCTGGCAGAATGTCAAGCCTCATCACTCTTTACGGTTGGACATCACGGTCTCCTCAGCACTCAACGCTCTCATAGTAGCTTGGAATGTCAGCAGGTGAATTAGATTCAAGGGCAGAAGTCAATTTGTTAGTGTAGCCTAAATCCAAAGAAGAATAAGTAGGCCTAAAGCAGCAGTACAGTTGTCATGCTTATATTTCCGACGGAATAAGGTGAAGAAATAAATAAAACATGAACTTTAAACTGTCACGGAACACGAGGGAAATCACAGACGGCAGACATAAATGAGTGATACAAATGCAGAGAGATTTTAATGAAAATAAACAATTATAACAAATCAGGAACTGAATAACAATATTGAGAACACACAGGGAACAGGAGACACCTGCATGACGTCACAAAACCACAGACAGAGAACCAGAGAATACAAGGCCTATTTGTACAGATGGGTAGATCCAGGGGGTAGAACAAGATTAACAAAGGGAAACTGATACACCTGCAGCAGACTAATGAAAATGGACAACAAAACTACAGCATGGACAGTGGACACAGAAAAGAACACAGAAGCGATGCACAGATACATTTCAGTATAAAAGTCCCATAGAGCCCAAGGCCCAGAAGCAGATCTGACATCAGCATCAACTACAAAATACCAACAGGGTTGGTCAAAAAAACACTGTTGGATTAAAAATCAGCAGACAATAGTAAAAGTTTATATTTTGTATTTTAAAAAAAAGAAGGAAATTAGACTTAATTTAGGTCCATTAAAATATTTAGCAATTTCATGGCTGTATTACGTACTATGGAAGCCCTGAACTGCAAAGTAAATAATAATTATAATAATATGTATAAAAAACATTAAAAAACATAAATTCAAAATATTAAATATTTTGAGAATAAAGTCGAAATATTTTGAGAATAAAGTCAAAATATTAAATATTTTGGAAATAAAGTCTAAATATTAAATCCTTTGAGAATACAATCGAAACAATTTGAGAATAAAATCAAAATATTAAATATTTTGAGAATAAAGTCAAAATATTAAATATTTCAAGATTAAAGTCGAAATATTTTGAGAAAATGTAGAAATATTTCAACTTTAATCTCAAAATATTTTGACTAATCGCGAAGTATTTAATATTTCGACTTTTCTCAAAATATTTTATATTTTGATTTATATCTAGAAATATTTCGATTTTAATCTTGCATTTCCGAAACTTTTAAAAATGTAAACTTTATCTATCTATCTATCTATCTATCTATCTATCTATCTATCTGTCTGTCTGTCCGTCCGTCCGTCCGTCCGTCCGTCCGTCCGTCCGTCCGTCCGTCCGTCCGTCCGTCCTTCTGTCCATAAATAATATATATATATATATTATTTTATTATTATTTTAATTGAAGGATTTTATGTTGCTTTTAAGGATGGATGTGACAAATTTGTGCAGATGTGGAACGAGCACATAATCCGAGTGCAACAGAACATTACGGCACCTCATGAGCATCCATCCATAATGCATATGGCTTCTCATCTTTATGGATCATACGACTATTTTCCACTGCAATTCTTTGGATGTTGAGAATGCTAGGAGGAGTGTCAGATGTTGACGTATCCATGTGATGAGACAGTATTTGAACTTTGTTGCCTGTTAAACGAGGAGCTTCATCTTCTCCCTCCGGATGGGGAGGAAGGCAGAAACCTGTACATTATGCTAAACTATGTTCAGATATAGAGAAAACAGAGTAATTACTGTAATTACAAAAACGAATTACGCCATACTAAGACCAAACTTTGAATAAATACATGTCATTTTCTTGACAACAGGTCAAAAATAAAATAAAAAAATTTGAACACCTATATTTTCCCCACTAGCCTTATCAATTTCATTTAATCTATCCTATTTGAAAACAGCTCTTTTGTTCTCTCCTTTAGACCCATAATGGAGGACAATACAGATGTTTTCAATTTCCTGAGAAATCGAGGCATTTCTGAGGAAGCAATTACAGTTATGGAACAGCAAAAGGTATGATGTTTTGGATGTTTGTATAAATCACTCAGCACATTGAATATGCTCTAACTAGCTAATAGAAAGTTTAATGGGTATTTTTTTTAACTTTGCGGTTAAGGGCTTCTGTTCTATTAAGCTCATTATTTTGCCCTTATTTAATGTTTAAATGTTTTTTTTTTGTACTGCTATTTGCTAATTATTTGTACCAAAACACGACTGTCTTATAAATATACAAAGTACATGCATGCAGTATATGACAATTAATAAAGTTAAGATTGATTTAGGATTAAGATGTAATATTTACAATATACATCCGTAATATATATTATATATCTGTAATATATACATCACATTATAGAGATGTCGCTTTTGCTCATCAAGGCTGCATTTTTTAAAATTAAAAATGTTGTGAAATGATTACAATTTAAAATCAATGTTTTCTATTTTAATGTACTTTAAAATAGAATTTATTTCTGTGATGCAAAGCTGAATTGTCACAAGACTTGTGCTCAGTTATTGTCAATGTTGGAAACAGTTGTGCTGCTTAATATTATTTTGGATCCTGTGATACTTTTTCAGGATTCATTGATGAATAAAAAGTTTAAAAAGAACAGCGTTTATTCAAAATAGAAATCTTTAACACATCCTTGCTGGATAAAAGTATTCTTTCTTTCTTTCTTTCTTTCTTTCTTTCTTTCTTTCTTTCTTTCTTTCTTTCTTTCTTTCTTTCTTTCTTTCTTTCTTTCTTTCTTTCTTTCTCTCTCTCTCTCTCTCTCTCTCTCTCTCTCTCTCTCTCTCTCTCTCTATATATATATATATATATATAGAGAGAGAGAGAGAGAGAGAGAGAGAGAGAGAGAGATTTTAATAAAAAAAAAATCATAAATAGTGTGCCTTATTGATAGTTTGCATAAATTGTGTAATAGAATACTTTTGTAAAACATAATTTCTATTTTGTCTTTGATTTTGGGGTGAAATATGAGATATGTTCTTAATACAAAACTGCATAGGTCTATTTGAAACCCAGCTTCCTTTTTAATTCTACATTTAAATTGACACACTA
Organism: Pseudorasbora parva; assembly: GCF_024679245.1. Lineage (NCBI taxonomy): Eukaryota > Metazoa > Chordata > Actinopteri > Cypriniformes > Gobionidae > Pseudorasbora > Pseudorasbora parva. Next base: position 13,026,678 of record NC_090194.1, on the reverse strand, counting down.
ATCAGACGGAGCAGGGGATGCAGCTGGTCTTAGCGGTCTCGCCTCATATCTTTGTCTCTAAAAGAACATTTCATTAAATATTCAACCAATTCTTTCAGCGGTTTCAGCCATAAAGCATTCTCCTGACCTCCTTATGCTTATATTGACACAGTAACCTTAAAATACTCCTCACCTTCACAGGCTGATCAAATTCAATGCCACTTAATTCTGTCTGTAATTTCCTCATCATCTGACACCTATTTCATATGTATTGTACTTCGGGAGCTGCATTAGAACATTTACCAGACCAGCTATGTCATCAGTCAAGTATACACAACATCTTTGTTTTTGTTGTTGTTGCTTTTTGCTATTGCAGCCTATGGCCAAAACAAAAAGCTAGCAAAAGGTTATCATCATAAATAATGTAAATAGCACTGACGCTCCAGTAGTGCATGTCTAAAAGGAAGTGAGACATGGACAGATAGAGAGAGTCTGTATTTTCAATAGCCAACACTCTGCTTTTAGCATTAGGCAACAGTTGTGCCTATAGGATGGAGATGTTCAGGCGTTGAAGATTAATATGAAATTAAACTCTGGTTCCCCCCTCAACATACTATATTTTCTGACTTTGAAGCCATGTTGGTTTGTCATCTACTTGTCTCCCACTCTTTTCTGGTGCATGTCTATGTGTGTGAGAAAAACTGTGTGCTGTCTAATAGGATGAGCTTGAAGGGGATCACAAATGCAAATTCAAATGTTGCCTTCTCTGATCCTGCTCGACTCAGAAAAGCACTGCAAATCATTACAAAGTAAAAGATGTTAAACATTCTTGCTTTTGCACAGCAATCGTCCTTTTTTAATGCATTCAAACCAGCATTTTTCACTGAATGTTTAAGTGGGAGGGTGAGAAAGAGGAATAAAAACGTGTATATGTGTGTGCGTGTGTGTGGATGGTCTACTCTGTAACACTGGCTATGACAGAGGGAAAGCCAGTGGGGGAGTAATTGCACTTTGCATGACACACACAATGAATCTGATGACACACTGTGACTGAGGAAAAGCATTAACAGTGGAAATGTACATGCTATGCACACTTTACGTTAGAGATAATTGTTATTAAATGTACATATTCACTATAGAGATCTTTGGGATCTTAAATAAAATGACATCAAAATCAATTGCATTTAATTCCCGAGACCACGGTCTTTCATTTGGAAAAGTGATGGTGGTGGAGTGATGGTTAAATGTCTCCATCCAGTGGCGGTTAATAGACATCGCACATTTTCCCATAGAGGATATGGACTATACCGAAGCACATTTCGTTTCAACTGCCATGGAAACGAACAAAAAGACCTTTCATTGGAAAAAATATGATAACTGCTGCACACTTGTGACTGCTACTTTTCATGGGTGTTCTATTAGTTACATGGTTTAATAGAGATTTAGCTTCTAGAGAAGGATCTAGTGCCGAGACCTTATTCACAGCAGCGCCATTTTTGAATGAAAGTGAGGTTGTGAGCGATAGATACATTTATATGGCAGAAATAGTAATAGTAGCTATGCATGCGGTTGCGAATTCAGTTATACATTTGCAAAAATAATAATAAAAAATTAAAATAAATTAAAAAAAAAAAAAACAACAGACAACAACATTTCATGCAATATAAGCTGTGAAAATGTATTTGATCGAGTGGATTTTTACAGGTTATTATTATTATTATTAATATCAATTCCAGGAGAACACTCACAATTCTACATTAACATCAGTTGCCATGAAATAATAATAATAATAATAAAAAAACATAATTACATACAATCTAGTGCTTTCAACGCATTACGTTTTCATCGCTTTTTTGCTTTTAGTCTGTTCCAAGTCATTTACAAATTGTGAAATTCTTGGTTTGCATGTTGAGCCCACTTCTTTTTATTATGTATATATATGGTATTTTCCTAATAAAATCAATAGTTTTATAATATGTTGTTCTTTACATTCCAAATGATAAGCTTGTTCCCTCTTTCATACCTGTCATGACGCTGTTGTTCCCCTAGTTTGTTGTAAAAAACGCGCATGCGCAGAGAAACAGCTGCTTCTCTCCCCCTAGCGGGCGCTGTTGAAGTTGCGCATGCGGAGTGGAGTTACAGTCCGCGGTGGGCGGAGTGGATGCGAGGATGTTGTGTGTATGACGATAAGCAACGTGAATGAAAAAAAAATGACGAAATTACTGTGATCGAGGGCAAGTAGCGGTCGCGAATTCACACGGTACTGCGCAAAAGGGAATGTAAGTCCTGTCACGTTAACATTGTGCAGCCGTAATTAAATGATTTAAAAAATGAAAAATTAGTTGCCAAATTGCAGTCGATAAGAATGCTCGATGCGGCTAACTGTATAGCACTACTATACAGTGTTGCAGTGACGCGCGACAGCGTAGGGTTGTTATAAATACAACGGTATTTGCATATTTTCACAGTCAAAGCGTTTGTATTATTTTTCCATCATAGTGAAGATTGATATTGATATTTATATGAAAGCTGCTACTAAAGGGAAAATAGATTGATGGACGATACATCTTCTTTCATACGTTTGAACCTGAAGTTACTGGCTCTCTTTTATCTTTTTTTGCCAGACTTCGTTTGAGAGCTTGTGACCTTACAGCAGAGTACGTTTTCTCAAAAACCATATGGAAAAAAACAGCAATAGAAATTGTGCCTCGAGGTTAGATCTGAGGCTTCAGCTATGAAGTACGCAGTTAAATTAATGGAGCTGTCAGCGTTGTCAAAATGTTGTTTTGTTGAGCAAGTGTACATTAGATTAGCATATTTAAAATGAGGAATGCCAGTGCTTGCAAGATAAATAACCAATTTGGACTGGGAACTCAGATGTTTGCTTAAGACCAATCACTATATAGTATGCAACAAACCTGACAGCCAAAAATACAAGTCTTTGTCCAATTACCTATTTCAAAAGATTGATAATGTTTCTGTCCCTGCAGCTGATTACGTTAGAAATAAGCAAATCATGATTTTGCTTAGACATTATCTAAATTATAATGTTTTAAAAGGCAAAACAACTAGAAATAAAATTTTCTCTCATCATTTTTTAAGTCTGTATGTTAAGCTGAATTAACTGCAACATAAAGTGTAGGTGCAGAAAAAGCAGAAAAGGTGAGTTCAGAACGAATGCCCAACTTTAATTTGTCAGCTAACAAAATATGTTCTAGAACATTTTGCTAACATTTCATTAAGATATGAAAACATTATTCTTAATGCCCCCTCTCAGAACATCCAGTATTTTAATGGTTTTTAATTTTTTTCTCCTTGGCTAATACTAATCTTTAAGGAAACAGTCCACTATATAATTTTTCAAATATGTGACCCTGGACATCAAAACCAGTCATAAGGGTATTTTTTTTTTAAATTGAGATTTACACATTATCGGAATAATTAATAATTCAGCTTTTCATTGATGTATGGTTTGTTAGGATATGGCAGTATTTAGTCGAGATGCAACTATTGGAAAATCTGGAATCTTGAGGGTCCAAAAAATATTGAGTATACTTTTTAAGTATATTTACGTTAGGACATTTACAAAATATCTTCATGGAACATGATCTTTACTTAATATCCTAATGATTTTGGCATAAAAGAAAATGGGTAATTTTGACCCATACAGTGTATTGTTGGCTATTGCCACAAATATAACAAATATATATAGGGTCACATATTACACTGCAAAAAAAAAGAAAAAAGAAAAAATGCCTACCAACTGAACATTTTCTAGTGACTGAACACATAGAAATTTTTCAGTTTGCCAAATTGAAAATCTATGAATTGATGCAATTTTAATTCACAAAAATTCAATTCGGTCAACTGAAAAAATTTGATGTGATCAGTCGCTTGAAAATTTCCAATTGGAGACCTGAATTTTTTTTACATTGTATGCAAGCGTTACTTTAACAAGTAGTAAGTATCAATGTCTAAATACATTAGACTAACTAAAACAATTAAGAAAAAAATGCTCATGAATGATGTATAAATAACATTTTGAGGGCATTATTAAAGACCAGATAACTTTGAACAATGTTCTATTAATGTTACCAGAATAACGTTTGTTCACCTTTCCAAAGTTCTCAGAATATTCCCTCTTAGCTAGAAAAGGTTTTATATATGATTAGTGATGCAGTACGTTAAGATCACCATGTTTCTTACACCATCACGATGTTTGTTTTGTGTTACAGATCATTTTGAGCCCAAGCCGCTGGCTACTCACCCTGTGTGACCTCTGAAAAAAGGCTTATAAAGAGCACTATGGGTAACACAAGCAGTGAGAGGGCGGGGATGGGCCAGGAAAAGGCCCACAGAAGGGACAGTCGAGGAACCAAGGAAGGAGACCGTCCTAAAATCCTGATGGACAGCCCAGAAGATGCTGATATTTTTCATGGGGAGGACATCAAAGTGTGTGTTGGCTCACATTATTTGTCTGCTTATGAAGATATCATAATTTAGATATGATGACCATGTCTTTTTAATTTTCTATTAGGCACCATTAGTAAAAGAGGAATTCATTGACTGGAGATCAGACCTGGAGACCAGTGAAAAGGTTCTTGCGTTAGATCGACCCACTGTGTTTCGGTGGACAGGAGCTGGAAAAGAAGTCTATATTTCTGGCTCTTTTAATAATTGGACCAATAAGATTCCTTTGATTAGGAGGTACGTAACATTTAATGTTAACTAGAACTATTAAAAAAGTGTTGTAAAAAAGAAATACATAAAAGTAAACCTAAATGATAATATTAAATTATAAATTATAAATCAAAATTACTATAAATGTAACAAAAGTAAGCTAATTAAGAATAATAATACATATAATATAATAGCATAAATAAAAAGTTCTGTTTTTTATTCTGTTTTCATTTTACTAAAATTAAAATGATAAAATAAGCTACTTAAAAATATTAATACATATAATATATAGTGCTGTTAAATCGATGAATCGTGATTTAATAGCATAAAAAAGTGTGTACTGTTTTGAAATATTATGTGTATATAAATAGACAAACATGCATGTATATATTTAAGAGAAATTTGTTGATATATATATATATATATATATATATATATATATATATATATATATACACACACACAGTAAAATATATGCAAATATTTCTTAAATATATACATGAATGAGTGTATTCAAATATACGTAATAATTATACACACATATTATTTAAGCAACAATTTATTTTGAATGTGATTGATCAAATTGAGAGCACTAATAATATAATACACTCACCTAAAGGATTATTATGAACACCTGTTCAATTTCTCATTAATGCAATTATCTAACCAATCACATGGCAGTTGCTTCAATGCATTTAGGGGTGTGGTCCTGGTCAAGACAATCTCCTGAACTCCAAACTGAATGTCAGAATGGAAAAGAAAGGTGATTTAAGCAATTTTGAGCGTGGCATTGTTGTTGGTGCCAGACGGGCCGGTCGGAGTATTTCACAATCTGCTCAGTTACTGGGATTTTCAAACACAACCATTTCTAGGGTTTACAAAGAATGGTGTGAAGTCCTGTGGGCGAAAATGCCTTGTTGATGCTAGAGGTCAGAGGAGAATGGGCCGACTGATTCAAGCTGATAGAAGAGCAACTTTGACTGAAATAACCACTCGTTACATCCAAGGTCTGCAGCAAAGCATTTGTAAAGCCACAACACGCAGAACCTTGAGGCGGATGGGCTACAACAGCAGAAGACCCCACCGTGTACCATTCATCTCCACTACAAATAGGAAAAAGAGGATACAATTTGCACAAGCTTACCAAAATTGGACAGTTGGTCTGATGTGTCTCGATTTCTGTTGAGACATTCAGATGGTAGATGCAGAATTTGGCGTAAACAGAATGAGAACATGGATCCATCATGCCTTGTTACCACTGTGCAGGCTGGTGGTGGTGGTGGTGTAATGGTGTGGGGGATGTTTTCTTGGCACACTTAGTGCCAATTGGGCATTTTTTAAATGCCACGGCCTACCTTTGCATTGTTTTAGCCATGTCCATCCCTTTATGGCCACCATGTACCTATCTACTTCCAGCAGGAAAATGCACCATGTCACAAAGCTCAAATAATTTAAATTGGTTTCTTGAACATGACTATGAGTTCACTGTACTAAAATGCCCTCCACAGTCACCAGATCTCAACCCAATAGAGCATCTTTGGGATGTGATGGGATGGGAGCTTCGTGCCCTGGATGTGCATCCCACAAATCTCCATCAACTGGCAGATGCTATCCTATCAATATAGGCCAACATTTCTAAAGAATGCTTTCAGCACCTTTTTGAATCAATGCCACGTAGAATTAAGGCAGTTTTGAAGGCGAAAAGGGTCAAACACAGTATTGTTATTAGTATGGTGTTCCTAAAAATCCTTTAGGTGAGTGTATATTATAATGTATATTATATTAAATAAATACAAAGTTCTGTCATGAAACTCTAGATGGTCTGAAACTCAATCTGCTTGAAATCACATCGTTCTCTATAGGGCACAGCTGATTGGTTCCTACTGTATCAGCAGCCAATGAGTTCGCTGCTTAAACATCAACACTGTCATATCCATTACAATGCCAAACACTCCAAGGATTGGAGTAACACTGTGTAACACTAATGTAACACTGGGACGTAACACTCTTGACAAACAGAGAAGTCTTCTGCTGAATGTATTCTAGATATATTCAATATGAACTTTAAATCCATTCATTTAAAATAAATGTTTACCTCTTCGATAGTCAAAACAACTTTGTGGCGATTGTGGATTTGCCTGAGGGTGAACACCAGTATAAATTCTTCGTGGATGGACAGTGGACGCATGACCCAACAGAGGTGACGGAGACATCAATCATCATCATCATTATCATCATCCATCTATAAAACTAGCATAATATTGACCTTTTTTCTCTTCAGCCTGTGGTGACCAACCAGCTCGGCACGGTCAACAACTTCATTCAGGTGAAGAAGACAGACTTTGAGGTGTTCGATGCACTCATGGTGGATTCACAGAAATGCTCGGACATGTCAGGTTTGAACAACCATATCCTTTCTTCACGTTTAGAGCTTTTTAAACATAACAAACTGAAAATGATCTGCGACATGATGTATCGTTAATGGCCGAAAACGGTCAGTCATGGGTTGTCGTGACACATTTGTCTTTATTGATTATAGACCTGTCCAGCTCTCCTCCTGGGCCGTACCATCAGGACGCTTACGTCCCCAAACAAGAGGAGAAATTCAAATCTCCCCCCATCCTACCCCCTCATCTCCTACAGGTTATCCTCAATAAGGACACAGGCATCTCAGTGAGTATCTGCAAAAGACTTTGCATTAGGCCTGTAAAAATTACAGATTAGATTACCATCATAGTACCATTCTCTACTAAATGGTTTGATGTAAGGCCCTATGATTTCTGTGATGAGAAAAAAAGAAGGGTATTGTGAAATAAGAGTGTCATAATTTCCATTTTTACTGGAATTTAAAGAATTTCAAGGAATTTATATTCAGGGTTTCCACGGGTCTTAAAAAAGTCTTAATTTGACCTTTCACAATTGAAGGCCTTAAAAAGGTCTTAAACTGGAGCAGAAAGTCTTAAATTCAAAATCCTATGATTTCTGTGATGCAGAAAATGTGATGGGACTGCTTAATTAATTTATAAAAATGGAATAAAATATATTTATTTTTTGAAAAATAAAACATATTTCATTGGGCCCTAAACATTTTATTTTTTGTTAATCTTTAAAAAAATTGCTGTTAAATTTAGCCATTACAAAATTAAAACATAATTATTTATAAAACAACAAATATGATTTCATAGGGCCCTAAATTCCATTGCAAAATTGATATCTAGGATTGTTGTTTTCAGTACAAATTCAAAACATCCTTAAATCAAGATACATTTACTTGAGATGCAAAATGAATAAATTGTCTTGTCTTGAGGAAGTGAAACAAATTAAGTTTATGCTTAAAATAAGATCAAATATCTGTAATTGGGTATAAAAAATAACTTGTTTATTAAGTTGATTTTTATGAACCCATTAGCAGATATTTGTTCTTCTTTTAATCATAAAATCATTTACACAAGATTTCTTTTCTCACATTTTAAGCTTTTTGTTGTTGTAAAATAAGTAAAAAGTTATGGAGATCTGTTAGAAATTGTATTTTCAAACTTTGAATTTTTTATTTAATTTTTTTACATTTACTGAACATATTGATGTGTTATGTTCCCTTCAATTTATTCCTTAAATTTTCGTAAAATGGTCTTAAAAAGGTCTTAAAAAATCTATTAAACTTGCAGAAACCCCATATATATATATATATATATATATATATATATATATATATATATATATATATATATATATATATATATATATATATATATATATATATATATATATAATAAGGGCTTTACAATTAATTATATTTAATATTTCGACTAGTGTCTGTGTATATTAAATCTTACTTTTCAATAATACGAAGTCAACAAGCTCTGTGTGTTTTTGTCTACTATGTGTTTTTGTTGTATTACTATTGTGCAGTAAAATGAGCTTCTTATAATAATAATAATAATAATAATAATAATAATAATAATAATAATGATAGTTAAGAATAAAATAATACAATTTTTTTTAAAGTATTTTAAAGGAATATCTTACAATTATATATATATATATATATATATATATATATATATATATATATATATATATATATATATATATATATATATATATATATATATATTTAAATCTTTGCTTACAAAACAAAAAAGAGTTGAATTACTTTTTAAAGATTAATTATATATTTTTAATTAATTTGTATTAAATCATAAAACATAATCCAGAAAAATATATTTGTATTACATAGTTCTCTAAAAGTATCAGAAAATATATACAAAATATATGTTTTACCAAATTTAATTTTTAGCCCTGGAAAAGTTATGAAAATGATTTTTGTAATTTTAGTTGTTTTATTATGCTTAAATATACACAATTCTATCTATAACTTTAGTATCTATTGTATAACAAGTACACTTATATGCTCTAAAATATATAAACTGCAAATATTGCTCTTGTGTATATATAGTAAATGTCTGTTTAAACCAGGGAAGATGTGATATAGTTCTAAAAATCATTCTACATATAAAAGAATAGCGCAGTCCACACTACAATGACGACGAAACCAAAGCTTGTGCTTAGAATAAACAGAACGATATTGTCCGCTGGTGTGGACACTAATATAGTCATCATTATACCTTTATAGTTATAGTTCTTGGTGTGAACAAACCTTGAAACTTGCTTGTAAGTCATTCTTGTTTTCAGTGAAGGTTGAGCTATATCACAATGTATCACAATCAAATTATTAACTAGGAAATTAATTATTGAAAAAGACATGAAACATTTATATATATATAAAAAGACTCAAATAAAGTAGTCCAGATGATTCCCTTTTTGGGGATCGAGACCCAGACTGATGTAATCAGAGTAATTGTTTTAACGTTATTTTTACACTTAAAAGTGTTAAATTTGCATAATTGCATTGTAAGGTCCAAAACAGTTGCTGCCAATGGAAATGAGTTGAGGCTAATGAAAACGTGCTCTTGTTTTCTAACAGTGTGATCCAGCTTTGCTCCCTGAGCCCAACCACGTCATGCTCAATCACCTGTACGCTCTGTCCATTAAGGTAACAGGGCAACTTAAAGATCTCTGTGAGATGAACCCGTATTCATTTCAAGTCTGTTCTGATGACTCTGTGTCTTGTCTGACTCTCTGACAGGATGGTGTAATGGTTCTGAGTGCCACCCATCGGTACAAGAAGAAATATGTCACAACCCTGCTGTACAAGCCCATCTGAGAAACAAGGCATTTTCAAACCCTTTTATATGACCTCTGATATATCTTATATACAGTAGTATGCATTATTGTAAATAGGAATGTACAGAGAAGCACTTTAGGGAAAAATCCCACCTTAATGAGTATAAACTAATCAGAAACAGAAATAGCTCACCTGGGCCAAATTCACTGAATCTAAACCAGTATATGGATAAGAAGTGTTCTTGAATGTGAAAAAGAGTGTAAATAGTGCTTTATTATTTAGTTTAGTTCAGTGTTAAAACAAGTATATGGCTGTGTAGATAAATATTAGTATATTATTAGCCAGAAAAAGGCCTGTTATCAGCAGGGTTTAAGAAAATGTTTCACTCAAGAAACTAATTAGTTTTTTTCAATTTCATGGAAAAGTTGGTCTTTTAAATCCATATTTTAATCTTCTACATTTTATTAGAACAGAACAAAACAAATATAGCAAACATCTTGATTTATTTTTTGATCTGTGTTATGTTCTCTTAAATTAAATATCACTTTTAATAAATGATTCCACCAATTTTGGTTCTGTTTCATTATCGCATTTACAATCGCATTAGGGTGGATGTAGCTGTGGCAATTTTATGCTCTCACTTAATGCTCTTGAAACTGAATGCCCTTCATGCTGGCTTTGGACATTCTGGGTGAATACAGCAGGAAAATATTTTCCCCAAAAAATCTTCAGGATATTAGCTAGACCAAAATATCCCCCTTACGCTATAGCTTCATTGACTCATGGACATGCTCATGGATCTTATCACTACTCTTTAACATAAAGGTTCTTTATGGGCATTGATGGTTCCTTGGAGAACCTTTACCATCCATGGAACCTTTCCAAATTATACAGTGGAATTTGTTTTAAAGGTTATTACAGTTTTCTTCCCATTAAGGAGAAAAAACGGTTCGCTGAAAGGTTCTTTGGCATCACTAAAAAAATCCCCTTTGGGGGGTTTAAACTTTATTTTTAATAGTGTAAAAACACTAATAAGCACCTTGAGACCAGTTAATTAAAAATGAGTGCAATTTTGACTCAGAAAAGTAAAGTTAGTTTTGACAAAGGATAATTTGTTTGCAGACGGCATGATATTTGTAATGCACCATATTTCATTTATTAACTGATGCAATCCTCAGGGCCACTGTATAAAATTCCTCTCCGTGATGATCTCCCAGGATAAGCCTCTGGCCAACATTAACTGGCTAAAAAGCATGCAAACGTTTGATCAATTTCCTCCACAGATGCTGACCACCCATAAAATATTCCCTATACCTAGAAATGTGACAAGCCAGGAAAGAAGGTCATTGCAGTGAATAACAACGTCTTGCTTGGCCTACTTATCACATTGTTAAATTACAGAAAATGTTCAAGTAAGAACAATCTATATCGCTCAGTAGTTACTCATGTAATTACATGGTCATAAAAAGGCTTGAGTAAATTACAACCATAATGTTTTCTGAAACCTCCAGCACAGACGATGGATATAAATTGATCATTTTTAGGTCACTCATGACGCAAGATGCGCAGCACAAACAGGTCTAGGTGTATTTCAACAAAGAAAATTGCAGTTTATTGGATTGCTGACGCAAAACATCCAACCAGGCTACATTAATTTTGCATTAGTTATTGTCTTTGAGTGTTTTTGTATGTGTGTGTTTGTGTGTGTGTGTGTGTGTACATGGCTTAACAGCACAGATTAAAAAAATGTCAGTAAATAGGATCAAAATTCTAACACAATGTTCTTTACAAAAATAAAAGGTTGTATTTGTAATGTAATACAATTAATTAGTAAAATAATGTCACAGACTTTAAAATAAAAGTTAAAAAATGTTTTTGACAAATTTTGGTCCACTGGCCCATAACCTTTTAGTGAACAGGTCTTAAAACGAAGATTTTCTTTTCTCTTTTTTTTCCCGTTTTTACTGTAAAGAACATTTAAATAATAATCTACAGAACCATTTCCACTATTACAAAGAATGTTGTTGTAGTTCCATGTATTTTAAAGGTTCTTAATGGAACTACAGATGCCAATAAACAGTGTAGCCTATATTAAACAATTCAAGTAAAATAAAATAAAAAAAATTGACATTTCATATCTGGCAAAATAAATTGAAACGAATTAGTAATTATTAATGGATGAAATCGTGTTTCACATTTTGTACAGAAATAATGTCAGTATGTTCCTCACCACTAAGCAAGATTTGGACACAATATTTTGGGAGCCAGTGTACCAGACACCGAACCGCACAGACAGAGAATGACCTGGTTATGGATGTCCTTGTCCTCTATTTTCTGTGCACCAAGACATATAAAAAGCTGTGATAGTCTAATTATTTAATAAATAGGTAAATATGATCTGTTTAATGGCAATTCTGGACAAATTGCAACTCATTATAAGCCATTTTCATATTAGCATAATGAGGCCACAAAACATGTAATTGTCTTAAAATGCTCTTAAAGAGCAGGAAAAACATCAAGCAGGAATGTTTGGATTCCTGAACATCCAAACCTTTTATTTTCAGCCGGTTTAAATTACCTTTCTTTAAGTGTTGCAGATCAGTCTGGCAGAAGCAGAAGTAAAGTGTCTGCCAAGGACATACTGTGCTTGTAATCATTTGTGACTCATTTAAATTGAAAGTTTGCTGTTTCACTTGAGGAATCGATTTGTTTTTAGCGTAAAATCAAGCTAGTAATTCGGTGGATGAACTGTATGTCGGTCAAAGTCATGATAAGCTAAAATTCATAATAAAATGTTGCCTGCTACTAGTTTTCCAGTCCTAAGGACATTTCTCTTTGCGTACGTTTGTGAAAAAAGGTTAACAAATTCTTAGGTTGTAATTTAAAAGTTCACCACTAGAGGACGCTATAATCAACGTTATCAACTTTATCCATATGAAGGTTTTAAATTCACCAGAAAATGAAAATTCTGTCATTATTTATCACCCTCAAGTTGTTCCTAACCTGTATGAATTTTGTTCTGCTAAGCACAAAGGAAGATATTTGGAAGAATGTTTGTAACCAAACAGATAATGGCAGCCATTGACTAGTATTTCCCCCCACAATGGTAGTCAATGGCTGCTGAGATCTGCTTGGTTTCAAGCTTTCTTCCAAATATCTTCCTTTGAGTTCAGCAGAACAAAGGAATTCCTACATGTTTGGAACAGCTTGAACATGACTACATGAAGACAGAACTATCCCTTTAAGAAAGGTTTATAATCTTTAGATTATTGAAGAATTTGTCATGGAATAAGAAATGTATGCTAAATGCTAAGTCTAACAGTTGTTTGTACAGTACTTGTAAAAATGGAAGAGGGGGACAAAAATAACCACTTTTAAACTAAACAAGATTTTTTTATTTCAAGAATTGTAAAGCAGAGAGGCAGATGATTTGTGGATATGTTTTCTGATCATTCTGGAGGTTTTGGACGGAACTGTGCTGGAGTTCACACAGGCTGACAGAAACGTCATGAACTTTACTTTTGTTATAAGGTGTTCTTCCATAAGACACACTTAAAAAAACAACAGGAATAACTGAGGGGGAAAGACTGTACATCATAAAATCTCCAAATGAGCTGACAAACTGGTATTTTTTTTTTGATATATTCAGTGCTAAATTATAATCAGTCATTGATTTAAACAGTGTGTGTTGATTATGCTACCAAAATCTATGCAGCCTTAACCTTTAATCCTCTAGATTATTGCAATATACTGCAAAAACATAGACATTATGTCACTGTGTTTGCTTCAAAAATAAAAGATGTATACTTAACCTAAAAACCTGTTTGAAAATAATTATTATGAGACATTCTGTTGTATTTTTCACTTTAGTAACATGTTAAGCGTGGTTTGATAGGCAGATTATATGCCATTTAGCCAAGTCTCATCGCATCACCACACTGTCCTGGAGTAAATGTCTTGACCTTAAAAAGAATTTGAATTGATGAATAACCTATCTGCGTCAGTGGCATTCTAAAAGAACGTGAATGTGTGAGTTCCTAACTGAAAAGGGTGAGAAGAAGCAGTTCTCTGGCGAGAGACCATCCCATAACAAAAAGAAAAGGTGAGGCAAAAATGGGTGTGTGTATGTGTTATAAAGTTGCATGCATTATTTTAATTATAAAATAAAATGTTTAAAAAAATTATATATGTAATGTTTATTTATATAGTAATGTTTTTTTTTATTTAAATAATTTTAATTGGTCAATTTTACAGTAATAATTGTTCCCTTTCAGTCGGTCACGTTCGACGTACGTCAGAACTGAACCGACGAATGGGATCTTACTTTAGAGACCAATCCTACTTCGAGCATCTAACAACGAGCCAATGAAGTTTGGCATGCGATCACGCATTCCACGCTCCGCCCCGCAGCGCGGGTATAAATAGGAAGTGGAATGGTAGATCAGCGCTTTCTACTTCGGAGCCGAACAGTCTTCATTGCTGTTTCTACGAAGAGCTTTCTGACTACAAGTCGAGAATATTCCTGTGAAAGAGTTTGCCAGTGCGGGTGATACGGCGCGTCAGCGAGAGACCGTCCACTTCAGTGATAGAGTGTACAAAGAGCTGTTGGTTCGCTGAGCGTTTCCTTACACACACACATTACAGTTGGTTCGCTGGGCGCTCACACATACATATCACTGAGAGCTCACGCAGGCTTGCACTATCGAACTGCGTGGAGCCGCGGTCATCTCCCTGAGTGCTTCAGCACTAAAAGAGCAAACTTCCATTCACAAAAGAGCAACACGGTTTGACCCTGCGTCTTTTTCAAGATGTCATTCAAGCCGTGTGTTTCTGGGTGCGGTCGATTTCTGTCTCCGCTTGACGGACACGTTCGTTGTCTCTCGTGTCTGGGCGCACAGCACGCTGAGGCTGCGTTCGTGGATGAGACATGTTCCCATTGCGGGAATATGTCCATTGCAGTGTTGCGGTCCCGTCTCCAGTACCTCAGAAGAGGTGGAACACCATCGTCCATCCCCCGATCTAGTGGTCCTCCAGCTGCAAAGCAGAGGGCTACTACTTTGGCTGATGACCTTGGTGGGGACCTGAGGGTGTCGGTCAGGGTAAACCCGACGGGTCTCACGGCTCCTCGGGCCCCTCCCCCCTCCACTGTACCGGTGGAGCTTCCGGAAGGGCGCGCTGACCTCCCACGTGGAGCGCCAGTCGTCTCTTTTGGGGCTCCGGCGGAGGACCAGATGTCGGTTGCTGCATCGGGGGATGAGCTAATGGGTTCCGAGGATGAAGACTCGGCTGCGTTGCCCCCTTCGGGTGTGACAGCGTTGCCCGAGTCTGACCCGGAACTTACGGCTATGCTTGCCCGGGCCGCCGCAAGTGTCGGGCTTGAGTGGAACCCTCCACCACGTCCCGAACCTTCGCGGCTGGATGATTGGTTTCTCGGGACGGGTCGCGCTGGTTCTCAGCGTCCCGCCCCGGTGCCTTTCTTCCCGGAAGTGCATCAGGAGCTCACGAAGTCCTGGGTAGCGCCGTACAGCGTACGCCAGCGATCGACTGACTCCTCCATCCTCACCACTCTCGATGGTGGTGCAGCTAAGGGCTACGAGGGGATCCCTCCAGTCGAGCGGTCGGTTGCGATGCACAAAAGAGAAAAAAAAAAAAAAAAAAAAAAAAAAAAAAAAGGGACGGCGCGCCTCACCGAGGAGCGAGTCCAGTCGGTGTTGAACTGCTTGAATATGTTCAAGAGCAGGACAGCGGTCCCACTGAAATTCTTTCAGAGGCTCCTGGGGCATATGGCATCTGCAGCCGCGGTCACGCCGCTCGGATTGCTTCATATGAGACCGCTTCAACGCTGGCTCAATGGCCGAGTCCCGAGGTGGGCGTGGCAGAGCGGTCAGTACCGGGTCCCAGTGACTCCTTACTGCCGCCAAACCTTCAGCCCGTGGTCCAGCACTTCGTTTCTCCGGGCCGGGGTGCCCCTAGAACAAGTGTCCAGGCATGCTGTGCTATTCACGGATGCCTCCACCACGGGCTGGGGGGCCACGTACAACGGGCATGCAGTTGCTGGTCTGTGGACGGGGCCGCAATTGCATTGGCATATCAATTGCCTCGAGTTACTGGCAGTACATCTGGCACTCCGCCGCCTCAAGGGGCCGCTGCGTGGCAAGCATGTACTGGTCCGTACGGACAGCACCACGGCCGTTGCGTACATCAACCGTCAGGGTGGTCTACGCTCCCGTCGTCTGCTCCAACTCGCCCGCCACCTCCTCCTGTGGAGTCAGAAGCAGCTGAGGTCGCTTCGGGCCATTCATGTCCCTGGTGTGCTGAACCAGACAGCCGACGAGCTCTCTCGTCAGCCGACACCTCCGGGAGAGTGGCGACTCCACCCCCAGGCGGTCCAGCTGATATGGGACCAGTTCGGAGCCGCACAGGTCGACCTGTTTGCCTCTCCGGACTCGACCCATTGCCAGTGGTACTATTCCCTGACCGGGGGTACCCTCGGCACAGATGCACTGGCGCACAGCTGGCCCCGGGACCTACGCAAGTATGCGTTCCCCCCAGTGAGCCTTCTTGCACAGACTCTGTGCAAGGTCAGGGAGGACGAGGAGCAGGTCTTGTTAGTTGCGCCGTATTGGCCCAACCGGACCTGGTTCCCAGAACTCACACTCCTCGCGACAGCCCCTCCTTGGCCGATTCCCCTGAGGAAGGACCTTCTTTCTCAGGGACGGGGCACGCTATGGCACCCGCGTCCAGACCTCTGGAATCTTCATGTCTGGTCCCTGGACGGGACGCGGAGGTTCTAGATGGACTACCACAAGCTGTCGTAGATACCATCGCTTCAGCTAGAGCCCCCTCTACGAGGCGCCTCTATGCTCTGAAGTGGAACCTGTTCGTTGAGTGGTGCGCTTCCCGCCGGGAAGACCCCCGAAGGTGTTCGATCAGTGTCGTGCTTTCCTTCCTGCAAGATGGGTTGGAGAGAAGGCTGTCTCCCTCCACCCTCAAGGTATATGCTGCAGCAATAGCAGCGTACCATGATGTAGTAGAAGGTAAGTCCGTGGGGAAGCACGACCTAATCGTCAGGTTCCTCAGAGGTGCGAGGAGACTAAATCCTCCTCGTCCATCCTCGATACCCTCTTGGGACTTAGCTCTAGTGCTCCGAGCACTTCAGAGCCCTCCCTTCGAGCCCTTGGCGTCTTGTGAGTTGAAAATCTTGTCAATGAAGACAGTGCTCCTGACGGCATTGGCCTCGATCAAGAGGGTAGGGGACCTGCATGCACTTTCGGTCAACGAATCGTGCCTAGAGTTCGGGCCAGGTAACTCTCACGTCGTCCTGAGACCCCGGCCCGGATATGTGCCCAAGGTTCCTACCACTCCCTTCCGGGATCAGGTGGTGAACCTGCAAGCGCTGCCTTCGGAGGAGGCAGACCCAGCCCTGGCTTTGCTGTGTCCGGTCCGCGCTCTTCGCGCTTACGTTGACCGGACCCAAAGCCTTCGGACCTCAGAGCAACTCTTCGTCTGTTACGGAGGCCAGCAGAAGGGAAAGGCTGTCTCCAAGCAGAGGTTAGCCCACTGGATAGTGGATGCTATAGTCTTGGCCTACCAGTCCCAAGACGTGCACTCGGAGTGTTGCTTCTTCCTGGGCGCTGGCGCAAGGCGCCTCGCTGACAGACATATGTAGAGCTGCGGGCTGGGCGACACCTAACACGTTTGCTAGATTCTATAGCTTACGTGTAGAGCCGGTATCTTCCCGCATCCTCGCCCCCAGTGGCCAGGAGCGCTAAGTGCCCGTTCTAAGTGTCGGCTTGCGAAACGCCACTCCCGCCCTCTGGGCCGGATACGTGCGTCTATTGTCTCCAGTTGTGTTCCCCGGGAAACCGGCTAACCCTGTCGAGCTCCTCCGTCACCCCTCCGGTGCCAGACGTTGCGGACCGTCTGACGCCAGGCCTGCACCCGTATGCTTGTGAAACGTGGCTGTAGGCTGGGTTCCATATGTAGCGGTTCCCTCACGGCAACCCCATATGTGTATTCTTCCACGGTATCAGCTACCCTTCGGGCTAGCCCCGTGTCTTTCCCTCGACAGAGCCCGCTCTGTCGTCTCTGGGCGTGTTCTTTCCCCCCTTCAGTCAGGCTGGAACCACCCCAGAGACTGCCATATGTTGCACTACCCTGCCAGGTTAGTCCTTATGTGTATTCTGCCACCTCTCCTTCCCTGAAGGACGTGGCCCCGCAGCGTACCCTCTCTCTCAAGCACGAGGTAGGCACGCTTTCCCAGCGTTATCCAATAGTCATTCTGAGTGGGTCTTGCAGAAACAGCAGTGACTGTACTCCCTGCTTGGAGCCCTGACTTCCGTACCATACTAGACGGTGCAGTGCGCTCAAGCAGGACGCTGGAAGGGCCAGCATCCTGGCGTTTTCCATAGGGATCCCATTCGTCGGTTCAGTTCTGACGTACGTCGAACGTGACCGACTGAAAGGGAACGTCTCGGTTACGTATGTAACCCTCGTTCCCTGAAGGAGGGAACGGAGACGTACGTCCCGTCGCCAGATGCTGTGCTTCCGCTGGGAGTCCGGTCACCTTTCGGCTCCTCAGTAGGAAAAGCGCTGATCTACCATTCCACTTCCTATTTATACCCGCGCTGCGGGGCGGAGCGTGGAATGCGTGATCGCATGCCAAATTTCATTGGCTCGTTGTTAGATGCTCGAAGTAGGATTGGTCTCTAAAGTAAGATCCCATTCGTCGGTTCAGTTCTGACGTACGTCTCCGTTCCCTCCTTCAGGGAACGAGGGTTACATACGTAACCGAGACGATTTTTAATTTGACCATTGAATAATTTATTTTACTATATATATATATATATATATATATATATATATATATATATATATATATATATATATATATATATATATATATATATATATTATATAACACACACACACAAACACACACACACGCACGCATGCACGCACACACAAATGTGTGCAAATGCTTGTGTGTGTACGAGCATTTTATAATAAAATATAAAATAGAATGTATATACAATATTAATAAATTCTATTTGTTTTTATACGCCCTTATATATGTATATATCTAAGTGTATATATGACTGTATAAAAACAAATTTATTAACGAATGTATTAATATTGTATATACATTGTATTTTATATTTTATTATAAAATGCTTGTTAGTTTATATTATATTGCAGTATGCAGTTAAGAAATGCACTGACAACTCTAAAAACATTTCATGTGTCCTTGGTTAGGTCATTGGTGTCCAACGTGATGCATTATTAGCAATATAATATACATTACATCAAAGAACACGTGTGTAGCCTACAGGATGTACCAAAAAGACTTGCTTTCACTGTTCCTTTCCCCTGCCCCTCTCCTTTCCTGTTTGCGTTCATGTCAACAAAGCCCTCAGTTCCCTTGTGCTATCAGGTTACTGCATGTGAGAGTGTCTCTTCTTTTCATCGAAATTTGCACAGAGACGCCTCATTCAGGGAATCACGTTTGCCAAGAGAAAAAGTAGATATGGCACTAGGCCAGAAGCCTTTGGGGAATTTAACTAAACTCAGGGAACATAACGTCCCAGTATGCATCGTGTGATCTTTACTATACACCTGAGAGTTATCAGCAATATTTCCTCCTCTCCTAAAGACATAATGTAATAGATCATTCTGTCAGAATGAAGCCCTGTCTAATATTACACAGAAGCTGTGCTGTGCAGCAGGTGCTAAGACACTGTGTATGATTATGAGTCATATAATATTTAATAAGGCAATTAATTCAGTCCACACAGAGACTGAACAATAAAATATGCCAACTGGTTGGGAGGGAAACACTTTCAATTACATAAATCACATCATATTGACATTGACAAGGGAGAGGAATGAATGGTAAACTGTCACACGAGGACATTCCTGTCTGCTTGGTTCATTCGAGGCTGAGTAAAGTCACCAAAACTTGTGGCGAAATCAAAGTTCAGGGAGGCGGAGGAATGAGAGAGGCTTTCTCTGACATCTTGCGACTCGAAAAGCGCAAGATGTCAGAAAAATTAAATTGAGTGTAAAATTAAATTGAATGTAAGGGTTAAATGAGAAACTAGGCGATCATTGTTTTCGTATATACCCAGTTCATATGTTAGCATGTAGCATTTTACCACAGTCGTCCCTGCTGTGGGAAGACATGATGGACAGGAATATTTCATCATGCAGATGACGGCCCGTCGAAGATCTCAATTAAACACAGTGAGAGCAGACGAGATGTTCTCATTCATGAATCCAGCTGCTGCTTATATCATCATATGAATCATACCATACTCAGAGGTTTAGCATTAGAGGATGAGGTTATAGAGAGAGATTACATGTGTCCAAATCCACAAATCTCTTTATAGCTCAATGTTTAACATTCTTACACTACTGTTCAAAAGTTTGGGGTCTGTATGACTTTTTTATGTTTTGAAAGATGTCTTTTATGCTCACCAGCAGTGCATTTATTTCATCATAGCAACAGTAATGTTGAGAAATATTATTATTATGTAAAATAACGCTGAATTAAAATGTACAGTAATTTATTCCTGTGATGAAAGCTGAATTTTCAGAAAGATTTCATTCTAATATGCTGATTTGATGCTCAAGATATTTATTATTAATATAAAAAAATCTATATTTAATACAACACTAATATGAATGTGGAAACCATTATGTTTGAACATAGAATATATGCAATTTGAAATATCTTTTTTTTTGTAACAATGTAAAATTATATACTATCACTTCTGATCAATAATGCATCTTTGCTGAATAAAAATAATTAATTAAATAAATTATGAATGTTAGTCACATAGGTTGATTTTCATTAAAACTCTTTTTTTTAAAAAAGAAAATCACATTTGTACAAAAACATTAAGCATTTAAATATTTGCTAATTTATTGTTGCAGCTTATTTTTAAATGCTTATTTTATTTTTATTTTTTATTTTTTATGTCTGCCTTAATATTTCCAACACAAAGTAAAGCATGCTGTAAAAATATGATCAATATGTTATGACAAGATATGTTTTTACATTGCTAATCAAAATAACTTAAGCAATTTTCATCTTTTTTTATAACCTATACAAGATTCAACTCAAGGCAGTTTAATGTAATTTAAGTTGAAAAAACAAACATCTAAGTTGATTTTACTTAAAGGCATTTAAGGCAACAACTTTTTTCACTTGAGATGAGAAATGGATGAAGAAAAAAAACCTTCCTTTTTGTAAAATTACACAGATTAACTGTGAATATTTCCATTAAAACAGGAAGATAGGGTGGGACATATTGAACAGCTCCTCCACGTTTTAAAAATAGGAAATAGAGTTTAGTTTATATCACAGGCGGCCATAGCCATTCAGCTTTTTAAAGTTACAGTTTTAATGTCTAACCATTTCCATGGCCGAGCAGCTGCATCCAAGCCTTACATCACCAAATGCACACAAAGCGCCGGATGCAGTGTTGTAAAGCATGCCACCACTGGAATCTAGAGCATGGAGACATGCTTTCGACAAGTGATGAATCACGCTTCTCTATCTGGTAATCCGAGCGATGAGTCTGGGTTTGGCGGTTGCCAGGAGAACGGTTCTTGTCTGACTGCATTGTGCCAAGAGTAAGATTTGGCGGAGGGGGGATTATGGTGAGGGCGTGGGGAAATCTTAATGCTTCAGATACCAAGACATGTTGGACAATTTCATGCTCTCAAACTTTATGGGGACAGTCTGGGTTTGGCCCCTTCCTGTTTCAACATGACTGTGGACAAAGCAAGGTCCATAAAGACATGAATGAGTGAGTTTGGTGTGGAGGAACTTGACTAGCCTGCACAGAGTCCTGACCTCAACCCCTATAGAACACCTTTGGGATGAATTAAATCAGAGACTGTGAGCCAGGCCTTCTTGTCCAACATCAGTGCCTGACCTCACAAATGTGCTTCTAAAAGAATGGTCAAAAATTCCCATGAACACACTCCTAAACCTTGTGGAAAGCCTCCCCAGAAGAGTTGAAGCTGTTATAGTTTCAAAGGGTGGGCCAACTCCTATTTAACCATATAAATTAAGAAAAGGATGTCATTAAAGTTCATGTGCATGTAAAGGCAGGCATCCCCAAACTTTTTGCAATATAGTGTATAGCATTCTGAGTTCAAAAGGGTCCGCTAAATTTTCTTGTAAGCACCGACTATGTACATGATCCTCTCTGTGCTATTGTGCGTCTGCACCAGATTGTGCACATGCTGCGGCGGTTCATGTTTCATGTTGCTAGCGCAAAATCAGACCTCCTTCGGCCCAATAAAATGCCTGTCTGAATCCTTCCCTATGCCCTATAATGCAATGTGTACCATTCACCATGTAGAAAAAAGTAAATGTGTAAACTACCGATTTTAGTGGCAGCTTCAAAATCTGTTTATAATGTAGGGGGCAGATTTTGATTTAAGAGAGCATTTGATTGGATAAAAAAATCGGATGAGAAGCCAAGGTGCAGAGTGATGTCATCAAACCCATTGATCGAGAGACTGTACATTTTGAATGCTTATGTCATTGTTTTGTAGCACTCTAACTTATAAATAAAAGTAAGGCTAACATATTCATAGTAAAAGCCAAAAACTTCCATTTTGATTTCATGGGGAGAATTGTGTCCTCAGGACAATATGTGCCTTATAACGCAATACACACCCAGCATGTGAGTTTGTGAGTACAACGAGGCGGTTGTGGACGTATGTCATTTGGGTGTTGAACAGGTTTGTTTTTGACATCATTACAAACGTAAACTGCTTGAGGGGGAGACACTTCAGAAATGCATAAATCACCTCAGATGACAAGGGACAGGTGTGAATGACAAGCACACACAGATACAAGGACATTCCAGTGTGTTCCCTCACTATGGGCTGAACGAATCACTAACTAGTCATGAAATCAAGGCTGGAGCCGTGGGAGGTGGAGAACAGATAGTGGCTTTCCCTGCCTTATATTCAATGTAACTTGATTCACGCCATCCAGGCACGAAACCTTTTACTCTGATGCCTGTGGTATCTATTTACGCAATATTGCTTCAGTCTGGAGGTTGGCCCTCACAATGATTCCCCTGTCCCTGTTTTAGAGAGTGCTGGAGAAGAGAGAGGGAAGACTCGTGTGAAAAGCTTTTTCAGCTTCTTCTTTTCTATAAAGACCACATGTGGTGGGTGGTCCATACGGAGACCATACATACCCATTCATTCCTATGGGCAAAGTGAAGGGTATATCAAGTAGCTTTAGCTATTATGTAAAACTCCAAAAAGTTTTTTGTTTTGCAGTTTACATAGAGAGAGAAAACAGTATAGGATATGAAACAAGACTATGAACATGCTATAGACAACTTAGGCATGAACATTTTTTTTAGAAGTGCAAATATATTCAAAGATTAAAAATAATAACCAGATGTACTAAATGCTCAGTTTGTCAATTTAAACAAATAAATGGGTAACTATGGTGACCAAACACTTTCCCAGTATATGAGGTGTTGTCAACTGTCTCGATTACATATATAATCAGAGGTGATGATTTGTAGGAATGCCAGTATAGTGACATCAGTCCTGAAGATCAGTGGCTGCTGAGCAGAACCTGTCATTTCTGTAAGAATGAATCATCATATACTTAATTCCGTCTGAAAGTAAGATTTATAATTGCGATGAAATGCATAATCGCCACAGCACTCTTAATCAATATGTAACATTGACACCTTGAAATTGATACTTATTGATTATTGATACTTATAAAATAATGTATTAAATGTTATTATTTCCATATTAATTGTTTAATATGTATCATAAATCATTCTATTTCATATTCTCTCTCTCTCTCTCTCTCTCTCTCTCTCTCTCTCTCTCTCTCTCTCTCTCTCTCTCTCTCTCTCTCTCTCTCTCTCTCACACACACACACACACACACACGCACACATTTATATATCATTCATATTTTAAATTATTTTATTTGACGATAATTATAAAATGCACATGCATGCACGCACACACGTAATCCTTAAACTTGTTTCTTTACAGGTTATTTTGTGTATTTGTTTATTTATTTGAAATGTCTTAAAATATTTTAATATTTAATATGAATATTATTATTTAATATTTAGTTTTATCACAAATGCTTCTATTTAAAATTTGTCTTATTTCTTATTTAAAAAGTCAGATTTTCTATGTTGTTTCAAAATTTTGGATACTGTATTTAAACGCAACTGAGTGTTTGAGGTCTAAGACGAAACTGAATGACCTCTAAGCAATCGCCCCTGAATTATCTGTACACAGGGCCATTGCTTAAATTCACATAGACAAAATGTATATGGGTGGGCTTCACCTCCCACAGGCTCAATAAGTAGGGTAGAGTGTGGAGACCTTAAGTGGGTCATCATCACAAGCAGAGGTGTACCTGAAAACCATACTTGAGTAAACGCACCTTCCAATACGACTTGAGTAAAAGCCTTACCCCCGGTTTCAACTTGCACTGACATATCTTAAAATATGCCAGAGCCATTGTTTTGTCTCAAGTTTTGCACACCAATCTTTTTTTTCTAAGGCACATTTACAACAGCTACTTAAATGCACTAATTAAACTACAATCCTGGCTTAAAGGAAAAGTATGTAAGACTGTGGCCAAAACTGGTAATGCAATCACTATCACCCTTTGACTCGAGGTTGCCAAATATGCTGCAGAATTCAGCACGAACATGTGTATCTGCAGCTGTGGTAACTAGAGCAGAGCTGGCAACCCAGATGCCCAAACACTACTGACTTCGTGATTGGTCGATAGATGGAGGGTGGAGCTTCAGGCCAAAATACAACACATCAACATAACATCAGTTGAGGGCTGCAACAACAACTTTTAAATGACAATATCCTAGCTGGACTAAGTTGTCAGTGATAAAAGTATTTGTAAGTATATGTAAATTAACATGATTTCTTAATGTCTAGTGACATGTCAGGGCCAGTTTATGATTCATTGAAACACATTTCTTACATACAGTTCCTTTAATTTAAAGGGGGTGAAATGCTGTTTCATGCATACTGAGCTTTTTACACTGTTAAAGACTTGGATTCCCATCCTTAACATAGACAAAGTTTCCACAACTAAGTTGGACGTTTGATGGAGTATTTCTTTTTTAAAAATACTCCTTCCGGTATATCACAAGTTTCGGAGAGTTTTTTTCGAGTATGGGTCCGCTTGACGTCGAGAGAGCGAAGTTCCTTGTATGGGCCGTACAGGCTCTTCTCCCGGAAGGGTGCGCGCGCGTGACTGAGGCGAAAGAGCAAATGCACGCCCATAAACACTGTCTCAGCTGCAGATCCACTCGTCTGTGCAACACTTCTGTCACACCGCACTTCACTTTATTCCTATGGGTGACATCAAGCGACTTCAACGCCTCAGCACAGCATTCCGGGAAGGCAGCGCTGCATTTGAACCGATTTGAACGCAGAAATGACGGGAAGCTTCACAACCTCGATTCAGTCGCGTCGCAAAAGTGGATCTCCACGGTCACTGCTGTCACAGGACTGCACGAAATCAAGTTACCAAAGAAGTGTGTTTTTGATGGAGCGGTGAAAATAAAGGTTCGCGGTCGTGCTTTAGAAGCAGGGGGTGAGTAAAACTGCTTCAAATGTATATGTTGTTGGCTATCGTCGCGTAAGTAAACATCAGTAAACAACACGATCGTGTAACGTTACAGTTAATTTATCAATGGAGCATGCAATCTATGGTGTGTGTTTAAATACATTTGTTTAGCTGACCACTATAGGTGTCAGTTTGTTTATTGTAAAACCACCCAAACATAAACCTAGCGTTCTCACAAAGCGTGCTTCGTCATTCAAATGTGCTAACGATTACTCCATTGTTGTTCTATGTATAACATTACACTAGTCTGACGTGCAAAACTGTTTTGGTTGCTACTGCTAAGGTTTAGTCGCATACAATAGTCCATAAACCGAATCATGTCCTCATAAACTGCGAGTAAACACACACAAATGTTGACAGGCCACTAAATACAGTACATACCACAGAGACGGACGTCCTGCTGTTGTTGCTTCTCCAGTTCAATTTATTTCAGCCTTCGGATCTGATTCTGGATCATATATGTATTAGTTGAATCTGATTTAGGGTAGCGTTTTCTTCTCCACGCTTGAGGACGTCACCGCTTTGTGTGTGCTCGTCATTCTTTAGCTCCGCCCACACGATACGCCTCCAGCCGCTCGTTTTTTTTCGGAAAGACTCGGTACAGCCTATCTTTCTTTTATAAATATAATAAAACTAAAGACTTTTCGGAGATATGAAAGATGCAATACTACTCTGTAATCAAGACTGACATGAGATTGACTGAAACTGAGTGTTTCACCCCCCCTTTAAGTACTGTCTGTGAAACGGGCCTTAGAGTATCTGATATTAACAGAAATTTAAGTATTTTACTCATAATGAATGTAGGCTCAAAGAAGCACTAGTCCTCAACACATATAGAGACTAGCCAGTAAAAAAACAAGAATCAGTTGATTTGTGAGGAATCCAAATAAAACTGAAAACCTCAATATTGCAATAAATCAAGTTCGACACACCAGCCTTAAACATCTACACTCGTCTCAGTCAAGCTCAAGTGTTCAAAAAGGGCATAAGTAAACCAATATCCTTCAAAAAGGTCTCTTCAAATAACCAATGAGTAATGTTATCAAATTATATAATTAAAGATTTGTGCTAGACGTAAACACCTACCTGCTAACACCATTGCGAATTCGTGTAAAGCAGCCCTGTTGACAAGTTTAGGTATAGTACATGATAGTACCTTCAATGCCCTGTAGATGGCAATATCACTTTTGTATCAGAAATAAACTGCTGCATAAAAAGGTGTAGTAAAAAGGAGTAGCTAACATAGACAGTAAAAGAAATGGACAGAGCTATCCCATTGACTTCAACGGCGTTAAGTGATGTCAGTAAAGGAGCACTCATTTCCTGATGGCTGAGCGTAGATGTGACGTGAGCAACCTGTCTGACAGTTGTAAGTCTTCTAGTAGTTGTGGAAAGTGAAATCTGAATCACGTTGTTTAAATATTTTCTCCCGTTGCTTTTGGCTCACTATGGGCTTCTCCCTATTCTTCCCCCTTGACTTTATCAGACTTTATGTCTCCACGTCTCCCCGACTGTCTCATAGACAGTAAAAGATTATTTCTGAGCGTCTCCTCCTGTCTATACGGTAATTTCTCAACTGTGCAACAGAGTCGCATTGGTTATGATGCAATCGTTAGCCTATTTTTTTACAAAAACAGCTTCTACGGGGCGATAGTGTAAGATACAAGGTAATGAAGCCTTTTATGCATTGTCGTGTTTCTTTAGAAATAAACAATGGACAAATTGAGTCTTTAAACGTCTCAGATGTAAAGTTATTCACTGTCAAAGTGACTCAAAAATGAATGGGAGTCAATGGGATGCTAACAGCAGGTGATGGCTTGGTTAGTAATGGCCGCCCCTAGGGGTGGAACGCTTTCCGAGCGCTAGATTACTACCCCCTTGGTAGCTAACTGTTACTCATTACAAATGTATTTTATTACTTATTCAAAAATAGTTAAGTAGAGAGAAAAGGTTGCTAATTTATTTTTTTGTAAAACCACAAAGCCAAAAATACTGAAGTATCTACTCAAATAGGCCTATTTCACACCACTGATCTCAAGCATTGAGAGCATCAACAATTGAATTCTGGACCTTTGTGAAGGGATTCTATTACATAGAGCATTTCCAATCCCTTCAGGAGACTTGAGAGTCCCTAGAATTGTTTGCTTTCTCCCCATTATCTATGCTATGAGTATAAGAGACTGCTAGTGTGCATGTTCATGTGTGTGGCGTTTGCAGGTCGTTCACAGATAGAACAGACTTCTTACTTCATTAAAAGAATTGGTTGCCATGAGCGACAACTACAAGAACAGGCTTGCTTGAATTACATTCACACCCACAGCATAACTGTCCTCTGAGCTGGGCAAATCACAGTTATCTTGATATCACGAAATAAAGGTTGGAGTTCAGGTGGAGAAGAGAAAGAGGTGTTCACCACCATACAGCTCAGTTCACAAAACCTCCAATTCTCCTGTTTGTGGTATTTAGTTTCTCAATATAGCTTCAGCAAAAAAAAAAAAAAAAAAAAAACGTAGGAGAGAAAAGAATGTGGAGGGAAGACTCATTTCAGAGGTATTCTCAGGACAGCCATTGCTTAAGAGGAGCATATTTAGGCGTATGCATGCAGCCCTTATTAAATTAAAAATATTAGTAATTTTAATGGAAAGAGATTGCAAAAATGCTACAGTAAAGTAAAAAAATCTGTAATTAATTTAACAATAAATGTAATTTTACTAACTTTTAAAGAATTAATAACCTAATTTAGAATAAAAATATATCCTTCAAGACAATGTGTGCACTTTAAAGGTCCTATGACATAACATTTTTATTTTATGAGGTTTTTCAACATTAATATGAGTTCCCCTAACCTGAATGTTTTCCCCAAGTGCATGGCTAGAAATTTTGATCGGTGTAAACCGAGTTCTTGCTGTCTTTCTCTGCCTTTGAGAGAATGACAGCTCAGACGAGCTGATCCTGAATTCTCCTGTTAGGACGTCATATCAGGAAAGGTTACCGCCCCGTCCTCTGCTCTGCCCGCCCAGAGAGTTAGTAGAGAATGGCTTCAGTTTATCAGTTGCGATGTCGGCAGCTCAGGCTTTACCTTATGGCTTTACCGCCACAAACAGTGAGTAACAGTGTTCATTATGCCTGATCTGGGATCAGAAAGTTCTGACGTGTAGCTAATCATTCAAGTTCACAGAGACTTTCTTTCTAAATCGTTTAATACCGTCAGTCCCGCCGCTGGCCTCCTTAATGCACTGTGAATCAAGCCAGTGACTAAAACGATGAACTTCACGTCATTTCTGTTAGCAACATGAAACAAATCTGTTATTTAAATTATTAAACTACAGAGAGCGGTCAAAGAACACTCTTTATAATGTTCGGATCTGTCAATCACACTTATATCTGCAGTGCACACTTGCCCAAACTGCCGTTTGAAAGACGCTACTCTAGTAATTATGCTCAACAGAAGCTCTTACTGTATTCATGTCGATGTCGTGTTTGCTGTTAGCTGTGGTGAAAGCATTTTGTGAGAGAAATAACGTTGCAAAGTTCACTCGTGTTTATTCAGAGCTCTCAGATACAAACAAAATAAACTTGCGCTCTCAAAAACTCGGTACAATAACACTTCCTCAGCAATCTTTCCCCAGCTCCGTCTCTCTCTCGACCATAGACTGTAAAAAAAATGTTCACACTTAACTGTGTGACGACAGCATCTGAAATGCTGAACATTCCAAGATGGCGGACGCTTCGATGTGTCTGGAACAGTTGACTGAGGCATCTATGTGTATCCCCAGAAGTCCCTTTGTGATGCACTACATTTCATTACCTGTGATAAAAGTAACTTTGTTTCTCATTATGGTGCTTTGTGTTACGTTATTTGTATAGATAATGTTTATTACATTATTTTTTGTTAGTTATATGGTTCTTTATGGCTGAATACATTTCTGATGACCTTGAGGTAAAGGGGCAAGGCTATCTGTTTCACCATTTGTGTTATTATGGTTGTAAGATTACAGACTATAAAGTATATGGTTTTAAAACGTAAAATATACAGGCACCAACATCCCTTAATGGAAACGTTGTCACCATATTTCTTTAAAGAGCATTTGTTTGGCAACCACAACAGGATTTTCCTCCCCTATTCTACCTGGAACAACATTCTTTCAACTTAATATAAACTCTAACCTCATCCCTTGGGCCATAAATGCATTAGAATGCAGTACTAAAAAAAACAAAGATGTTGATCCAGCAACGTGCATGGCTAATTAAACTTGCACTTACTGTATAAACGATTGATCAGGCAGAACATTATGACCTTCCTAATATTATGTTGCCTTTTGCTGCCAAAACAGCCCTGACCCATCAAGGCATGGACTACACTAGACGCCTGAAGGTGTGCTTTTGTATCTGGAACCAAGATGTTAGCAGCAGACCCTTTAAGTCCTGCAGGTCGCAAGGTGGAGCCTCCATGGATTGGACTTCTTTGTTCAGCACATCCCACAGATGCTCAATTGGATTGAGATCTGGGGAATTTGATTTTTTTTTGTGCCATTGGTGAAGAGGCGAGCTTGTGCTTATAGGTTGTGAGTAGCTGGCGTACACACACATACATGTCCCAAGATCAAGAGTAGTAGAATTGCATGAACTGAATCAAACTAATTAATTTTATTTATTTATATAAAAACTACACAACACTTGCTCACATGCTAAGTGAAGTGTAACTTTTGTGTGCAATTATGATTAAGTAAAATAGTTGTCCTCTGGTATTAGCAGCTCATTGAGAACCGATGGATTTCACGTAGCCAACCACAGCCTAACCACAAAATCTACACTTCACAACAATGGTAACCTCAAAAATCGACATAAACTCTTTTAAATGCTAACTATAACTGAACATCAAACTTTCCCTTTTTAAAAAAACACATTACTCAATTTCAACTCTCCTTATCTATCCATATGCAAAGCACGCTGGAAACTAGCACTGCCCAGTACAGTTAGTGCAACAAAAATGATTCATGTTGTCCCAACACAGATGGTTTAGGTTAACGTAACATTGAATTTCATAATATATTAACACATTTAATTTCATAATACAAGTGAATGCAAATGACAGTTAAGTAAAAAGCTAAAGACTTGTGTTGTTTCAGCTTTTATTTTTAATAAACTGATCAAATATCTAGAATAATTTTTTGAGTGTGTGCTGACATGTAGTTGCAAAGTTACTTATAATTAGTAGAATGCCTAAAGTGGACTATTGGAATAAAGTGTAACCTATTATTTAACTTGCATTGCCTGTCAGGAGACAGAACTAAAGTCACATGTGTTAATGTGGTGTTGTTGACATTCTCAATTGCACCAGAACTGTAGGTATGAAATGTTCTATCCCACGAGAACATCTGGAACATTCTTTCACACTAACTGTTTTGCTTGTTGCTAGGTGCGGTGTCAGTCAGTTAGATAAAAGGCCAGAGGAGTGTCTAGATATAATACATTAAGCTATGAGACCAGTTTAGGCAAGAAAAAGCTTCAGGCACATTCCCCACTTTTGGTTTTGCTACAATGTTGCTCAACAACCCTTGACAGAATGACACAATTCCTGCATTTTTTTTCTTCCTCTGCAGTGTAAGATACAAAACTCATGCAAAAATTCATGGAAACCTTTTTAATGAAAGAGTTCAAAATAAATACATACATACATACATATATATATAAAAGATTATTTTACTTTAACATGTTAATTTACTTCTTCAGACACAGGAAAGGCAGGTGACAATAGGAAAAGAGAGCCAGTTTCCTCATAAAACATCTATTATTGCATTATTACGTGTAATGTGCAAATGAAAACCAATTCAAACATATTTACAAGTACATATCATAGTAAACATTCACATTTCACTGTCGTAGCAGCATGTGCAAAATAGCAAGCTGAACAAGATAGTCCATTCAAGTAAGTGATATGTACAACACAGGGCGCATAAAGTCATATTTGTACTTGAATCCGCAATTAAACTTAATAGAGATCAAGGAGAAATGTGGAATGCACAAATGTCTCAGTCCCATCTTAACACAACGGAGCAATATTTGTCATTCTTCCCCAGGTCCTGTGTACCAGACGGTCTGGGTAGTGTGGGCTTTTGCATGTCAGGTTTCCCATCCTCTGATGAAAATCGACTGAGGATGGACTTCTGATACCAGGCCACACAGAAAGACGCTGAGGGCTTGGTACGACGAAGTTCCTCCTGCTTGGCATCACCAGCCGAGGTTCCGGTGCCACGGTTTCCACATGAATCTGGTAGTTTTTACCTTTGTTGTTGTCTACGAGCTGCAAGTGGCTATTTCCGGGTTGGAACACCACTAAGAATTCCAGGCGCTCTTTTGGGTCCAGCTCGGATGGTAGAGACACTTTAAAAGCAAACAAGTCTGTCTCCAGAGTTGCATGTGGTTCCCTCACATAAGTGCATGCAATGTCTTTGTGGCTTCGCCATGAGTCAAAAGTTATGCGGACAAAGACAGTCTTGTCGAACTTAATGTTGCAGACCCGTACGGTTCCGCTCAACACCCTTTCGGTCACGCTACAGCTCTCTATCTGCACTAAGTTTTCCTTCAAGCTTGCGCGGTCTGCAACAGGCTGTGGAAAGCCAAGCTTCAGTCGCAGTCTCACGTTCTGCATGGGCGTTCTAGCATTTGCACGCTCCTCAGGTTGCGGGGCATCTTCCGTTTCCGCCTCTGAAGGGTCAGTGGTGAAGATGCGCACGGAGGCGAGAGCGAGGCCTTTATCATCAGCAAATACAACTCGCTTCTTTTTGCGTTGCGTGCGAGGAGAGTACGAGGACAGGGAGCTGGCAGAGCTGGAGGAAGACAGTGAAGATGTTGGGGAAGGAGGCGAATGTCTGGCTCTTAGCTCCGGTGAAGACATGTTGGATGAGGAGGACCTGACAGCGGACATGCCAAGGAGCTGAGACACCGATGGGTTAACCTGCACATGCATGGCCAAATCCACAGGCATCACATGCTCAGGGAAAGAGTAACCGCTGAAGCCATATGATCTGTGAAAACACACAGAGGAACAGCTGTTAGACAATTAGACAAATACAGAGACATATAGACACATTCTGCACTTGTTTATTATTAAAAATAATATAAGAAATTATATATTAACTATATGCTTAAAAATAAAGGTTCTTTGGAATCTATGGTTTTCATGAAGAAACTTTAACACCAACTTTTCAGACAATGTGACAACGTTGTGTTATCAAATATCCCAAAGTACATTTAAACTCATATATTGTATCTTAATTAAAGCTAGCCTAATATTTTTCTTTATGTAATATAACATGCATTTTGTTGTCAACTTACTTTGTGATGCTCATTTTTGGTTAAAAGATGAACGTCGGATGAAGATGATTGTTTATAGTGAAATGTCTGCTGGAAGACAAGAAGAAGAAGAAAAAAATTAAGTACAAGTTGAAGTAAACACTGAAGAGAGAACAATCTTAGACCTGTGGGTGAATCTATTTACTGAAAACGATTCATTTTAATAAACGTGTCGGGTCAAACTGTTTACAAACGACAGATGCAAATAGGTATTCAGTGTTAAATCATGCAGAATGATTGAAAGTCCTTCGCTTACCTGTCAATGAAAGATGCGCTGAAATGTATTTTCCTTGAACTTTTGAAGGTTAGAAACAATGTTAACGCCGAACGAATACACGGCAGAAGTAGTTATGAGAAGTAAACATCACTCTTTGCCATTCAACGAACCTTCACTCGCGCTTTCACTATTCAAAGTAATCTGTGTCCTAGCGCTGTGTTCTCAGATTTTAAAGCTCCCTCAAAAAAGGGGAGGGCTGAACGGTGACGTAGGCCTACGTTAAGTCTAAACGAAAGTATTACACCCATTAGTTTATGCAGATCGATGTAAATCATTTTCCATTGAACGAGTCACAATAGGGCATGCCAAAACAGTTAGTCAACAGTTAGTCCTTTTTACACGTTTTAGTAGTTTATAAAATTTAGGTAGGCTAGTACTTAAAAAGATCAACAGTGAATAACATGATTTTTTTAATGAAAGAATAAACATTTGGAAATTTTATTTAAATAAAATGTTGAGACAAAACTGATGATTATTTCTGATTAAATATATACTTCGAATTAAATGAGAGATATCTTGGTTAAAAATGTAAAATTATTATTATTATTATTATTATTATTATTATTATTATTATTATTATTATTATTAATAATAATAACATGTTTTTTTTGTGCTAACAGGGCTGCCACAAGGGCTTCTCCCGGATCCCCCTGTTGTTGTTGTCAGTTGTTGTTACGAGCATTGGCATTGAGAATAGCTCTTCAGAAATATGATTAATGTGGTGTCACTTCATATTAGAAATATTATTGCAACATCTGCACTGTAAAAAATTATTTAGAAAAAAGTTACCTGGTTGCCTTAAAATTTTGAGTTCATTGAAATTAAAAAATTGAGTTAATACAATGACAATTTTTTGAGATTCGACAACCTTTATTAAAATATTATTTAAAGATTTTGTAAGCATATTGGGTAATTGTGTGTGTTTTATTTCTGATGATGCAGCGAAACATGCCAAATAGTGCTATTTTCATGATTTATCAAATTTTCTATGTGATTCAGATACAAAAATATTTTGAGTTTCTATTTATTAAACAAATTTCCTTCATTGTATCAACTCAAATTTTTAATTTCAATAAACTCAATATTTTAAGGCAACCAGGTTACTTACTTTTTTAAGTTAAACCAACAAAAACCAACCAATTTTTTTTACAGTGTGTAGACTAGGCAAAATCACCCTGTGACATTGTATCATTTATACAAAACTCCAAACAGAAAATAACCCCTTCTGACACTCATTGACACAATTAGGGGTGTTTGATAGTGTTAGTAGTGCAACGGGGATAGAGTTGTAAAGAACACATGGACAGAATTTTAATAAAAAGGTTGGAATAAAACCTTTTTTTTAATTCTCATAAGATTTCGGGTTTGCAAATGATAGGCCTATATAATAATAATAATAATAATATTAATAATAATAATAATAATAATAATAAGTAATATTTCAGTCATACAGAGTGACCCCCCCCCCCAGGAACATGGAATGTACAGTACAAGTGATAGGCATACAAGGTTTCCACCACAGAATAAAAAATAAAAAAGGTAATTGCGACTTTTTATCTCACAATTCTTACTTTCTGAAATTTAGAATTGTGAGATATAAAGTCAGAATTGCAGAATCGCAGGCTAAGATACGAAATATATTGTTACTTTGATTGGGAAGTAGGCTAGGCCTACATCTGAATGGATAATGCCACTGCATTAAAAGAACCATCGTGTTCCTGGTAAAACTTTCCTGAATTAACTACTGTATACCCGATCTATTTATTTATTTCAGGAATGTTTTTCTGTTGTCTTCTCTGTGAATAAGCACACTTACATTTGAGAAAACTGTATTAGGGTGCACATTTTTTGGGACAATTGCAACGATGTAATTTTCACTTGATTTCATTCTTTGTTTTGATCATCAGCTAGAATAAAAATCAACCCATTTGACCTTAAAGTACCCTAGTAAAAGAAACACCTGTATGTGACTCTTCCATATATGTACATAGTATGTGAAAAAAATTCTTCAGCTATATTTAAACAATGACCGCTCATGACTTTTCATGCACAATAGGGCCAATAGTTTTACACACAATGCATGACTGCATACCATTACATCAGTTGGATACTAAACAATTATTATAATATAGATAGATCTCATTTTGATTGGATGATGTACATGTGTATAATAATATAAATGATTCTTTGAAAAACAAAACAAAAAAACAATGTGTCACTTGAGGTCAAAAGTACACTTGAAGAAATGGGTTGTCAATTTCTAAGAAAAACTAAATGTACTTCTGCTTTAGTTCACAAACTAAATAAGACATGTTGCATATTAGGAGTTTGAAATGAGGTCATTTCAGTTTACAGGCCTGTTATAAAATGCAGGTGCACAAAGAAAACGCGCAAATCTCCAAAAGCTCTGGAAAAAACCTCACCCTATTAGAATGAGAACTTCTGATGATCTAAACATTAATTGCTCTGATTTTTTCCATTGTTTATCTACAGTTTGTGAGGACTGGTTGCTAAGTTCTGATTGCTTATATAATAATTGTTAACAAGAGTCATGCTCAAATGCAAAGTTAATGCTTACATAATATAAATATCATGATAAATGGATGAAAGTCTCATTTTGAATTCTTATGTTTGCAGTTTTTAAAAGCTCGCACACAGAGCAATGGGAAGTTTACTGATAAAAAATGCATTGAATGCAATGTAAATCCCTTTAGGGTAGGCTACGTTTACAAGACAACAATGCTAAAAATCTCTGTTCACATGGACCTGCAAAAATGACTAAAAACTTGCCAGTAGCCATATCTTGGTCACTGCTTGTAAAGGTGTTAGTGAGGCCAGCAGGCGGCGCGTACCCTATGGTCTGTGTTGGTCCTAATGCCCTAGTAGTGATCGGGAAACTGTACTGTAACAAGCACCATCCTTTGAATGAGACGTTAAACCAAGGTCCTGACTCTCTGTGGTCCTTAAAGGGTTAGTCCACCCAAAAATGACATTTAAGACATTAATGATTCACCCTAATGTCGTTCCACACCCGTATGGCCTCCGTTCATCTTCGGGAAACAGTCTAAGATATTTTATATTTAGTCCGAGAGAGTCTGTCTCTGCATTTAAAATGTATGCACAGTATACAGTCCCATGTCCAGAAGGACCAGAAAGGTAATAAAAACATCATCAAAGTAGTCCATATGTGACATCTGTGGGCTAGTTAGACTCTCTTGAAGCATCGAAAATACATTTCCGTCCCAAAATAGCAAAAACTATGACTTTATTTAGTATTGTCTTCTCTTCCAGGTTTGTTTTCAGTCCGCAAAAGATTCGAACGGTTATGAATCAGCGGATTGATTCAGGATTTGGATCGCCAATGTCACGTGATTTCAGCAGTTTGACACAAAATCATTTGAATATGCTGATTCATGACGGTTTGAATCTTTATTTCAGGATTGAAAACAAACCCGGAAGAGAAGACAATAATGTCAAAGTTTTTGTTATTTTTTGGCCAAAATGTATTTTCGATGCTTCAAGAGATTTTAACTAACTAACTGATGTCACATATGGACTACTTTTTATTCCCTTTCTGTACACGGACAGTATAGTGTGCATGCACTTTCATGAAGGAACAGAAAAGCTCTCGGACTAAATATAAAATATCTTAAACTGTGTTCTGAAGATGAACGGAGGTCTTACGGGTGTGGAACGACATTAGGAGTCATTAATGACATCAGTTTCATTTTTGGTTGAAACTAACCCTTTTAGATTCCCAAGATGTACTTTGATAACGAGTAGTTCTAACACTGCGTTAAAATGAGCCCCTATTGCGATTCTTTTATAAATTCTATTGAGAAAAATGTGAATAAAGACTGCTTAATTATTATTATTTTGTATTATGCTGTATGGCTATATTTTGAGGTGTATTTGTTGTCAAACTCAAACATTAGTTTATTTTTATATTTTATTGAAAAAAATATTTTAGCTTGTCTTGGATTGAATTTTTTTTTTTAATATCAGATACCATTTTAAGGTGTCATCAATGTGGTCAAGTTACAATGTGTGTGTCCCCATGCATGCACAATAGGGCCAATAGTTTATTTTACACACAATGCAGGATTGCATAACATTACATCATTTGGATTAGCTAAAGTACACCATTATTATAAAATAGATAGTTCTCATGTTTATTGGATGAGTTGATTCTGACTGGACATATATATGTGTATAGAATAATATAAATAATGCTGTCCTTGAGTCACTTGAGGTCAAAAGTACACTTATGTACTTTTCCAGCCATTTATTAGTAATGCGTTGTCATTTTCTGATAACATTTTAATCTGTCATTTGCTCATACAATGTGCCCCTCACATGTTACATTTGTCACATTTCACTTGTGGAGTAAATCAAGAAAAAAGTATACACTGTACTAATGAAAGTAAACCACATAATCATACTAGATGTGTGAAATTAATGTGGAAAAAATTAATTCTCTGAACCCAAAGTGGATTTGCACAAACTGAGAAAGTCAAAAAGCGTTATCGGTTGTGCTCCATTCTCCCCTATGCAGGCACATGACATAACAATTTTTCACAAATTCACGTTTTTGTAGTTTACATGGAAACGATTACAGTATCGTTTCTTGAAAAATCTTAAAGCGCAGCTGTCGTTTAAATAAACAACACACATCCAAAATTCATAATGTTTGACATTTTTTGTTGAAAATGGTATCATGTAAACATCCTCTAAGATTAAGAAAAAGATATAAGAATATACATTTCAAAACATTACTAGGCTAAGGGATTACTTTACTTGTACAGTAAAGCAAATAATAAAATCCACATAAAAAAAAACAAAAAATACATTTATATTACACCTTCAAACATAGTTTCAACAATTAACATTTCAAACAAGGATTGGCAGATGAAATCATTGCATTACTATGTTTTTGGGCTAAAATGGGATGGTATTACAGAAGACATCGTGAACAGTTCCACAGTAACATGATTAATGTGCTGTCACTTCATATTGCAGATATTCTTGTCACATCTGTATGGGTGAAATAATCTTCTGACATTGTAAAACAGAAATATGACTGACTGAAACTCAGTGGTTGGAATCTATTAGGCAGCAGGAGAACATTGTGTTCCGAGGAAGGGACTGTGGTGACAGTGTCATGGCTCATTGATGCACACGGGGAGTGAAGTGGTCCGATAAACATATACCTTCACTCAAAAAAATTTAACGTTGGATTTACTTAATTTTTTTATGTCAACAGGTTCCACGTAATTGGGTTATGTTGAATTGAATTAACATTGTTTATTTCGGTAAATGTATTTTTTTTAACGTAAAGTTAATTCAATGCCATTTAGTTAAATCAGGTTAACATTCTTAATTTTGTCCAAAACTATTACGTTTATGTTACGGGTACAGACAGACGGGGACAAGAGATGGTTAGCGGGTTTTATTGTTGGACACCAGTAGAGTGAAACAGTGACTGAGTGAATCAAGTGACGGTGACTGGGCTTCTCAGGTGAACTTCGGATGGACTTGGGTAGACTCAAGAGGGAACGATGGAGAACACGGAACACACACACGCTGGACACAGGAGATCGCTGGAGACTAGGAGACAGGATAATACTCTTCGAGGAAGTCCTTAAAACAAGTAATCCAGTTTAACAAATTATTTTTATTTAGTGAAAGGCTATTTTTTTTTTTACAACATTTACAAAACCTTTTACATTACAACTGTATTGGCTAGATGGTTTTATTACATCCATGGCCTGCCCAAAGTGGTTGTTTTTTAAAATTATTAAATTATTATCTAATTGTTTTTAGCGGATCCTTACCCCAAGCACATCATCTACACTACACCACAATGGTAAAGTCCAAAAACAACATAACACACACTTTTAAATACCGACATAACAAAAAATTAACCATTAAAAAGTCTCTCTATTTTCTCATCTTATTAGAAATGCATAAAATAGCACTTTATTTAAGCATTTACTCTCCAAATTCAGCCCATTTGCAAAGCATGATGGGAAGTGAAAGTCCTGTTTGATTGGGTTACTTGATTGAAACCTTATTTCAAAATAAAAACATCAAGTTATGTCAATGAGTAACAGTTTTAAGTCAGTTTAACATGAATTAACATTTGAACCAGAAACCTGATATAATGGTGTTAAATCAAGATGAATGACTTAAATAAAGTAAACAGCATCATAATTTTTTTGAGTGTTGATATCTAAAAATAAAATATATATATATTTTTAAAAATACTGGTTTATGTCTATAGTTTAATTTAAAATGTACGCCCTTCACTCACAGTGTAAAAGTATCTGTATTTGTGGATTTATTCCTTTATATTTTAGGAATGTGCTTAAGATATCATCACATTTGGGGCTCCATGGCATTAAAAAGAAGAAAAAAAAGAAAAGAAAAAAAAAGACTGACAATTGTTGAAGGAATATTTAGCATAAAGATTTTGAACAGAAACATTATAAAGCAGTTTTATACATGCTCATATTTAAAAAACCAACAACTGTACAACCAAACAAAAGCTGTGACTTCAGGGGTGTGTACATTCTTGTTTCATAACATCATAAGAGTAGTTAGGTGGATCTTTGTGCGACCAAGAGCTCATCCAACAAGTTTTAGTCACTCATTGTGATTTCTGTCCATAGATTATCCTACTAGCCTTTATATTTTACACGCAAAATAATTACACAGATCAGGCATAACATTATGACCTAATATTGTGTTGGTTACCTCTTGCTGCCCAAACATCCCTAACCTGTCGAGACATGGACCCGAGCAGAACATTTGCCCAAAGCATCACACTGCCTCCGCCGGCTTGCCTTCTTCCCATAGTGCATCCTGGTGCCATGTGTTCCCCGGGTAAGCGACCCACGGCACACGGCCATACACGGGATATAAAAGAAAATGTGATTTGTCAGACACATTCTTTAATTGCTCCGTGGTCCAGTTCTGATGCTCACATGCCGACTATCGGTGGGCACCCTGACTGGTCTGCGAGGCACTGTGTATTCTGACACTTTCTATCAGACCCAGGATTAACTTGAGCAATTTGAACTACAGTAGCTCACCTATTTGATCAGACCACACAGCCAGCCTTCACTCTCCATATCCAATTTTCCTGCTTGTAACACATCAACTTTGAGGACAAAATGTTCACTTGCAGCCTAATATTTCCCACCCACTAAAAGGTGCCGTGATAAGAAAATCAGTGTTATTGACTTCAACTCTTTTTGTTTTGTCTGCCAGATTACTTTCAATTCCAGTCCTAATTGATGTTATATTGCCATAAGATCGGGATGTTTGGTTTGAGTGCAATGATGTAACATTGCTAGAAGTGGTTTAAATGACAAAATACGTTTTGGTGCCACTGTTTGTATGTTTGTATTTGTCCATCAGCATAATTAGGTATTTATGAATCATTTAGAAAAAATTTTTTTGTCCATCTTGTAATTTCTCTCAGATCGGTGTCTATATGGCGTCTCCACCTTCCTGCATATCTCTCTCTCTCTCTCTCTCTCTCTCTCTCTCTCTCTCTCTCTCTCTCTCTCTCTCTCTCTCTCTCTCTCTCTCTTCTCTCTCTCTCTCTCTCTCGCTCTCTCTCTCTCTCTCTCTCTCTCTCTCTCTCTCTCTCTCTCTCTCTCACGCACGCACGCACGCACGCACGCACGCACGCACGCACGCACACACACACACACACACACACACACACACACACGCACACGCACACGCACACACACACACACACGTTTGTTTTTGTGACATACGGGGACATTCCATAGGTGTAATGGTTTTTATACTGTACCGTATTTTCTATCCCCTTACACTGCCCCTGCCCCTAAACCTACCCATCACAGGAAACATTCTGCATTTTTACTTTCTCAAAAAACATCATTTAGTATTTTTTTAAAGCTATTTGAATTATGAGGACATTTGAAATGTCCTCATAAACCACATTTATAGTGTAATATCAGTGTAATACCCATGTAGTTATACAAATTTGTGTCCTCATAAACCACATAAACAGGCACACACACACACACACACACACACACACACACACACACACACACACACACACACACACACACACACACACACACACACACACACACACACACACACACACACACACACACACACACACACACACACACACACACACACACACACACACACACACACACACACACACACACACACACACACACGTTTGATGTTGTGACATATGGGGACATTCCATATGGTTTTTATACCGTACACACCGTATTTTCTATCCCCTTACACTGCCCCTACCCTATATCGCAGGAAACATTTTGCATTTTTACTTTCTAAAATCCTGTATGATTTATAAGCATTTTGAAAAGTGGGGACACGGCCAAATGTCCTCATATTTCACCCTCTCCTTGTAATACCTATGTCATTATACACATTTGTGTCCTCATATGACACAAAAACATGCCCCCACACACACACACACGCACACACACCTAATAGAAGTAGTAATTGGCTGGCTATGTGGACTTCACTGAATCTATCATCTTAGTCTGTAAAACCACTGCACGCGCGCTGATTGAACGGAATCAATAAGGATTGCCTCAGCAAACTCAGGTGATCAATTCTCCTCAACAGGTAGACTGTTATCTGGGAATTCTCATTTATTGGAAAGGCAGCACCGGCAAAGCAAATGTCACCATCTCTGCTCTCCAATTCCGCTACTAATCTCCGCATTGATCTGTGCAGGTGCTGGACCTTTGTGCACACTCTGATCGGTTTCAGTCTCCCAGTTAGGCTAGAGCGAGAACATGGGAAGGTTAATGCTTTCCCTTGTGTTCAGGTTGTGCGACTGAAATAAAGACATATTAGTGTCACATTAGTGTTGTGCTATAATGTCCTGCAAACTTTCTGCTTCTAAAACTACTTTTTATATCAGGCATATCAGTATTTTCCCTGTAAAAAGACTCGACAAGAATGCAGCCCAACTTATGTAATTGAATTATTAGGCCTTGGTTTATCACTCCTTATTCTGGAATGTGGATGATTATGCAGAACTGGTTATCTAGGAAGGCGTTTTAGGTCAGGTTATGTAACATTTTCTTCCTCTTGCTATTTTGTTAGTTTCACAGTTTAGTTACAAATCCACTGAAACAAATGACCACAGTTTCAAAATTGGCTGAACATGAGGAGTGAATATAAAGTGTCTCAATTAAATGGCTGTAGAGTTAGATAGATGTTTGGCAGAATTTCACTAAATTTGTTGTGTGCCCTCAAAATGCCCAAAAAGATTGATCGCTGCATTCAGGAATAAATATAGGCTACTTAGTCAATGTGGGCCATTCCCAAAAAAATCATTAATCTGCCAAACTAATCAATGAATCAGAAGTATTTTAACAGTTTTTAGACAGGCAAGGCAAGGCATGTTTATTAGCATTTCATACACAACAGTAATTCAAAGTGCTTCACATACAGAAAGGAATTCCAAAATAATCACAACAAATGCATTAGAAAGGACAATAAAAGCATACCTGATAAAATGTATTTCAAATTTATTATAACTGTTATAAAGAGGAAACATGGATAAGATAGCTGGACACAGTGGCACAGTGCTCATTCAGTAGATGCGCATATATTTTGAATCTGGATTTGAATTTGGATACTCTTGGAAGTGGACTCGCCTTGCTTTGAGTGAACCCTTGGTATTTCTAGATGACTGTTTATATTTAATGAGCTTATCTGCAATGTATAGGGGAGGGTAGGGCACAACTCTTTTTGACTTTCTCAGTTTGTGTTAATCCAGAATTACCCCCCCCCCCCCCAATTCATTTCACGTGTCTAGTACAAGTATATGGTTTTGTTTCATTAACACTAGTGTATACATTTTTCTTGATTTAACCCAAAAGAATGGAAGTGAAATGTGACCTCATGCCCCATATGTGGTAAATTGTAACATGACATTGTAACACATTTT
This sequence comes from Pseudorasbora parva, assembly GCF_024679245.1. NCBI lineage: Eukaryota > Metazoa > Chordata > Actinopteri > Cypriniformes > Gobionidae > Pseudorasbora > Pseudorasbora parva. The sequence goes on along the minus strand of NC_090194.1, from coordinate 12,983,541 downwards.
TGAGTTTGACTTCAAACACACCGAAAAACAAAGCTACAGCATAAACAGAAATCTTAAGAAATCATTAATTATTATGTTTTGACCTATAGGTCAAAACATAATAATTAATGATTTCTGAATATTGACTCTCAGTCTTTATTCATGACTTTTTCTCATGGTTTCTCAATAGCATTAATAAAAGTATAGAATATAATAGAATGGTTCTAATAGGGGCTCATTAGGGGCACAACTGGGATTTAAACCCGGCTAGTGTCTTCTGCTGGTTAGATCAGCATTAAAGAACAATATCAACTAATTTGAAACACACACACACACGCACGCACGCACACACACACACACACACACACACACACACACACACACACACACACACACGCATGCATTTTATATATATAGTGTTTTTATGGCAACTACTAAATACACTAAGTTTCATCATGCTTGCATATGTGGAAAGTTTTTATCCTTGTGTGCCCAGCGTTAGGTTGTGCCCCGCTCACCATCAAGTAATAGTATTTTAAATCAATTCTAAATGTAACTGGAAGCCAGTTTATAGCCGCGAGGACTGGTGTGATATGTTCAGATTTTCTGGTTCTCCCCAGTATCGTTTTGTGTGAGCTGCAGGTCTTTTTGGTAAATCATGTGAGAAGTCCATTGCAACACTCCACCCTGCTGGTTTTAAACGCATTAAAAAGTCACCAGTTTCTGGCGCCAGATCATTTTAGAAATTTAGGAGAAAATATGAGCAAAAAAAAAACCAACAGAGCATCAGCATCTTCGTTAAAAAAGCAAGCGGACCCACTTTATGAAATGTCCTAACATTTTAATTAATCATTTGATACAGTGCACTCATTGTGTACATACATGTTTTTACATTGTACTTACATTTTGAAAATACCTGCATGTAATTACGTCTGTAATTAATTTCTGTAGTTACATTTGTAATTACACAGTTGGCACTTCCCTTAAACCTAACCCTACCCTTAAACTGACCCACACACCACACCTGTCCCTAACTCTACCCATATCCCACCTCAATATCAGCAAAAGTGCTTTGAAATACAATTTGAACACAGTAAGTACATTGTACTTATTTTTTGATGTAAGTGCATAGTACTTAAGGCCACCTAATATAAAGTGGGGCCAAGCAAGCTAATATAACCACTAATATGGTCAACAAAATGACAATGTATAACCACATGATGGCAGCAATGCACCAGGATAACTTTTAAGTGTGCACACTCACTTTCAATCTGCAGTGCAGTACAGCACGAAGCACAGTAATGCTACTTTAGTTAACTATATCTCCTTAATCATAAATATGCTAGCGAAACTAGCCATGCAAAATAATTTCTCTGGAGGAAAACTGCGTTACGTGATCAATTTTAGACAATAGATCTGATGGAAGAGTTGATTGGTTGCAGCACCCTGTGAAAAGCGGATCAAATCTTTGAGGTTCAAGCACAGGTGTGTTTCACAGAGACATCACGGACAGAATTCGAATGTTCTCGGCTGTGATATTATATAAGCGGTAAGTGATATAACCTGAAGAGTGAGGCTCTATTGCTATTGTCTAGACATTTCCTTATTTAACAAAAAGGTAGTTAGCTTATGTTGTGTTTATGGTGGAAAAGATTAAGCTCGATGGAATGAGATTTCATGATAGATTAAAATAAGAAACCAGTGCAAACAGACACCTGGCATGAATCACTTAAAGTATATGTGTGAACTTGACATAGCCTACTGAAAGTGTGACAATTCAGGTAATGCTAAAGAATGTTTTTTTTAAAAACTCATTTGGCATTAAAGATTTGAAGCCATCAATGGCACATTTGAACCTGCTGAAATGCTTAAAAAAAATCCCATGGCCTCCTTGGTCACAGCTGTGCTGGATCTAGACTGATTGTTTCCCAAAGATGAGACATGTGCCATTTTTTTAATAGCTTTTCCTTACTCATGCCACATTTAGTACAACCCGCACCAAATAATCTCACTGTCATTTTAAATTTTAAATGTTATTTTACCTTCACACTACAAAGAAGAAAAGTAAATATGACAGATCTATGCATTTAAAGGGTTAGTTCACCCAAAAATTTAAATTATGTCAATAATTACTTACCGTAATGTCGTTCGACACCAGAAGTGACGTCAAAATTTATAATGTCCGTATCTGACTCTGAGTTTTTCAAATGTTACGTCAGTTGTGATGTTAAATAAAGCGTCTGCCGTGTCAGCGGGAGATTTGCGGCTCATATTATCCCTCATGCAGTTACAGATGCAGCGTTTTGACTGAACCTCTTCTACTTCTGCTGCATGAGATGAGAACAGATCTTTACAACTTTCTGGGTCTTAAAAGAGTCTGCGTATGTGATAAATGTGCTTATTTCATGCAAAACGCTAGCTCACTCTGTCTGGATGCGTTTAAATCTGCTCTAAGTTAGCTTTTTTGTCACCTATCACACATGCGCACTTCAATAAGCCGACAGAAAGCAGGTTAATGCGTTTACATGCAGCGCAAAATCAGGGTAAGAGGCAAAAAACTACCTGTCCCGACTGGTATATGCTTACACCGTTTATGACATTACTCAGATAAAAGAACACTTTTTACCGCTTTTACATGACCATGTTCATTGTCGGCTTATTAGGCATAATCGGCTTAAGAATGGGCATGTAAACGCACCTAATGAAAGCCTTTCTGAGCCATCGGATTTCAACAAAAATATATGAATTTGTGTTCTGAAGATGACCGGAGGTCTTACGGGTGTCAAACGACATTAGGGTAAGTAATTAATGACAGAATTTTCATTTCTGGATGAATTAACCCTTTAACATGCCTCTATATCCCTGGAAACAGTATGTGGACGTGTCCACATTTTTGTCCAATCAAATGCTCTCTATGAAAATGCCTCTCCCACTAATACAACCTGCCTAACTAACAATAGCATGTAGCAAAACACTATTCACTTTTGTGATATACCCATCTTAAACCAACTTCCTGTTTTAAAAAGTCATTGCAGGAGAAACAACTGCTCTTTTTTCAGTTGGTCTTAATTATGTCTGTACGGCTTTGTCGAAGGGCCCTCTATGAAGTGATTCCATTGTTTGTTCTTGTTTGAAAACCACTGTGATTTCTGGGGATGAAAATAGTTATGCCATTTAGAATTTGCTTTCATTAGCATGTTAGCGGAGCACTCTGGGAAATCACAGCTCATTTCGCTCCCTCGCTCTTTATGTAAACCTTGGCAGCTGTTTGATCATTTTTGTTTGAAAGGAAATCTTACATCACAGTGACTGGTTTTTCTTTTGTGATATATTAGCAGCACTAGGATGCCAACATGGTGACAGGTCAAAGAAATTAGCAGAGCCTAGCGGTTAATGATCTAACAGAAGACCTGTAGGTTCAAACCTCGTAAGAGTTGATCTATGAACCATTGAACCCCTGAGGAGGGCACTTAACCTCAAGTTGCTCCAGGAGGACAGTCCCTGTAATAAGTGTACTAGTCGTATCAGCAAATAGCGCTTAGTGTTCAACTGCTGGTTGCTGAGCCTACTTATTTTCAGCTTTGCTGCCTGACAACTTCCAGACTCAACAAGCCTGGTTTTGTTTCATCCTCTGACATTTACATTTATCCAAAACGACTTACACTCACCTAAAGGATTATTAGGAACACCTGTTCAATTTCTCATTAATGCAATCTAATCAACCAATCACATGGCAGTTGCTTCAATGCATTTAGGGGTGTGGTCCTGATCAAGACAATCTTCTGAACTCCAAACTGAATGTCAGAATGGGAAAGAAAGGTGATTTAAGCAATTTTGAGTGTGGTATGATTGTTGGTGCCAGACGTGCAGATCTGAGTATTTCACAATCTGCTCAGTTACTGGGATTTTCACACACAACTATTACTAGGGTTTACAAAGAATGGTGTGAAAAGGGAAAAAACATCCAGTATGCGGCAGTCATGTGGGCGAAAATGCCTTGTTAATGCTAGAGGTCAGAGGATAATGGGCCGACTGATTCAAGCTGATAGAAGAGCAACTTTGACTGAAATAACCACTCGTTACAACCGAGGTATGCAGCAAAGCATTTGTAAAGCCACAACACGCACAACCTTGAGGCAGATGGGCTACAACAGCAGAAGACCCCACTGGTTACCACTCATCTCCACTACAAATAGGAAAAAGAGGCTACAATTTGCACAAGCTCATCTAAAATGGTCTGTTCAAGACTGGAAAAATGTTGCCTGGTCTGATGTGTCTCGATTTCTGTTGAGACATTCAGACGGTAGAGTCAGAATTTGGTGTAAACAGAATGAGAACATGGATCCATCATGCCTTGTTACCACTGTGCAGGCTGGTGGTGGTGGTGTAATGGTGTGGGGGATGTTTTCTTGGCACACTTTAGGCCCCTTAGTGCCAATTGAGCATTGTTTAAATGCCACAGCCTACCTGAGCATTGTTTCTGACCATGTCCATTCCTTTATGACCACCCACCTTATGTACCCATCCTCTGATGATCTACCTCCAGCAGGATAATGCACAATGTCACAAAGCTTGAATCATTTCAAATTGATTTCTTGAACATGACAATGTCAATGAGTTCACTGTACTAAAATGTCCCCCACAGTCACCAGACCTCAACCCAATAGAGCATCTTTGGGATGTGGTGGAACGGGAGCTTCGTGCCCTGGATGTGCATCCCACAAATCTCCATCAACTGCAAGATGCTATCCTATCAATATGCGCCAACATTTTTAAAGAATGCTTTCAGCACCTTGTTGAATCAATGCCATGTAGCATTAAGGCAGTTCTGAAGGCGAAAGGGGTCAAACACAGTATTAGTATGTGTTCCTAAATCACAAAGTGCTTGAAATACTAAGCTTTGGACATTGCTTAGAGTAGCATTATCTAGAATAGGGAAGGGATAGAGGAAAATTTAGTTTTTTTATGAGGTTATATGCTCACGGAAGAGATGAGTTTTCAGCTGTCTTTTGAATGTTGTCAGCGATTTTGCATTCCGGATGTAGGTGGGGAGATTGTTCCAACAGCAGGGAACAGTTAGTGAAAATGTTCTGGAAAGGGATTTCATGCCTCTCTGTGATGGTACCACGAGCCATCGTTCCCGAGCGAGTGAAAGTATGCGGAGCTGAGCCTGTGGTGGATCTGTAAACAAGCGTCAATGCATTAAACTTCATGCGATCAGCGAGTGGTAGCCAGTGCAGAGAGATGAAGAGTGGTGTGACGTGGGCCCTTTTGGGCTCGTTGAAGGCAAGATGTGCGGCTGCATTCGGAATCATTTGAAGCATCTTGATAAAAGCACAGTCATAAGCACATTGCAGTAGTCAAGCCTAGAAATGGCCAGGGCCTGGACGAGAAGCTGTGTTGCTCTGAGGTATCTTTCAGTTTTTGCCTTCATACAAGGAGTTTTGCAAAGGTTTAAATGGAAAGGTAATGAGATTATTTCAAAATGAATCTCAACTATAGGGACCCCGAAATTTCATTTTGATTTTTAATAATATCATTGAAATCAAATTCTGTTGGTTTTAAATGATGAAGCATTTAATTGCTTGAGAAATGAGAGAGGTGTTTATTGGGAATTGACTGACATTTGATAGGCACCGTCCAGGGTTAGTTTTTCAGCTGCTTCCCATGTGCAAACCTCCACTTACAAATCTTCATTATAACATTATTGGACTGATAATATACATAAACCCATTTGCATATGAACATATGGACTGCTGATGAAGTGACAAATGAGCTAATCGGTTTTTGTGCACACTGAGCAGCCTCTGCTGTGAGTCTGGTGTTAACAATGGTTTCTGAGATACTCAATTGGCTGAAGGTTAAAACAGAACCAAAGGAACCGTCAAGTAGGAATGTAGGTTCCTACCTTTTTCTACTGCAAAGTGTGAAAGCTTTTTCTAAAGGCACTTCCCTTGTGTCTGTTGTGTGACTGCCATTGAGTGCTAACTCGGGGTTGTGTTCAAGGGCTGTAAATCAAACCGTGGCTGTGGGTTTCTAACTACAGGTCCAGGTGAACCTCAGTAGGGGCCATGAGTCTTCCTTGCTCATATTGGAGCTGAGAAGGCTGTGTATAGAGAAGAAATTGTTTTTTTTTAATTCTTGCTTTGAAAATACCTTTATGTCACTAAATTCTGTTCTGTTCATCTGTGCTAGTCACATTCATTTGAGCACATTTCCTTATCTGATGTCACTGACAGGTGGGCCTGGGTGGAGTTTTCCCAGTAAAACTGGTACATTTGTCTTTCTGAACACATCTTTGAAGCTATAAATGTAGCAAATTTTGGCTTGCACTGCTAACAGAATCAGAATTTCTTTTAACATTTCTTTTAACCCTCTGGCTCTGCCTGCTACAGTAGCCACACCCTCAAACTCACGCTATTGGTTAAGCTGGAAAGAGATCGCCAGATCTGAGCAGGCCACTCTGGATGTTTTGATGGCTCGATGTTCTGGGAGGCTCGATGCTTTACACTTTATAAACCTATGAATGGCATACTAATATTACATTTACTGTACAGTATCGTGCTGAGACCGGCCTGTCAATTTATTCTTCCAAATTAAGCTGGTTGAAAAACATGGAATGATGCGATGTCTTTTTTTTCATTTTTTTACCACACATTTAGAGGTCCACCCCATAATCAACTTTCATAGAAAAGTAAGAATACTTAAACTATTTCACACATAAAGTTGTATGGGCATGAACAGCATATGTTTACAAGCCTCTTAAGATCAGACATAAAACCACCACACTTCCATACTAAAAATAACATAAACAGCAGCATTTAATGTAGTGTTTATTTTACTTAGTTATTAATAAATCAAATAAATGATCACATTAAATTTTAAGTCAAAAAAAAAAAAAAAAATTTTTTTAAGTCAGATAAAGATCACAAATGAATAAATATGTTACTTTTTACTTTGTCTAATTTCAATCAATCAATCAATCAATCAATCAATCAATCAATCAATCAATCAATCAATCACTCACTCACTCACCACTCACTCACTCACTCACTCACTCACTCACTCACTCAATCAATCAAGATGTTTGTTCTTGTTTTTTGATAAACATGAAAGCTGGTGGACAGTTGGTTGGATTTTTTTAATAGCAATTCAGCTTGACATCCAATGTACAGCGCTACACATTAACCTTCCCATTTACATTCATTCCTCCTTCACATCTGACTTCTAGTAGGAGAGGAAACTTTTCTCATGGGCCGACGGACACCAGCAGAATTGAGAGGGGATGGCGGGGAGGGATGTACAGAGAGCTGTTTAGAACAAGTTATCCGCAGCTCTAGGACACAATTCATTTTCAGTGAGTGGGCGCAATCCCTTAAAATGGCTTTCGACAATACTTGATAACAGGCTTCTGTAATGACATCCTTTGTGCACTGTTGGTAAGTGGTGTTTAATTTTTTTCCTGATGTTTTTTAAAGGAACAGCCACAAATCATTTTAAAATGAATCAATCATTGTCAAAATAGTTGATTTATTTCTACATATGAGTGCTCTCAAACCCCTTTTCCCAAATGTGATAACTGCGCCATGTTATTGTGTCTGAGCCACACAAACAAACAGACTGCAATTCTGACATGTCATTTTAACATTTAAAGGTAGGGTAGGCAATTTTGAAGATGCTAAAGCAAGTTGAAAACATGAAAGCATGAAAACATCCCGCCCTCAATTCAGAGCGTCGCCAAAGCCAGGCCTCCTCCAAAACACATGAACACACAGCAGATTCTGCAAAGTATCACAATAAATGGCATTAAATTACTTTGTGTCTAAAACCCACATGCCATTAGGGGATGAATGGGTCCTCGCATGTTTTACGTTTACGGCATGGGTGAACACAGTATAAGCTTGTTGTTTTGGTGTTGTACTGTTTGAGGAACAGTAAAATTTGTCTGATGTGATTTGTGGCACTTAGTGATCGTCTACAACTTTTCATAGCCGTCGGAATGCTCTAAAGACTGGGGATGCCTGCATGAGCAGGTACGTGGAGGTATGGAAATACATATGTTGACAGGCAGGAGAAAACAACATATCTTTGCATTCGGACCGCGATGATTGGACAAACAAACAGTTGGACTTCCACAGAAGATAAACATTTTAATATTTATACCTCTTCTATTATTGATTGCTGTCATGATGTGAAGAGAGTTTCAACTAGTATAAAAAAATGCCTACCCTACATTTAGTTAAGCCTATGACAATGTGTAGCTTTCAATGCTATAGGCCACTAGTCTTTCTGACATTATATTGAAAAGAATAAATAGCATATGTGTACTCTTGACAATTTATTTGATCAAAAGCAAGTTAAAAATTCAGGATTACAGTATAATGGGACCTAAAACATGCAGGTTCAGCCAGGGACAAATTCATTGTGAGCAGGGACCATGTGTACCACTCTGTGGGAGTGGGCAGGTGTGGAATGAGATTCGCAGTATTCTATAAAAATCAGTCAAAACAGGCTTTTATGTTGCAGTGAAAAAGATTTGAATGGTTTGTTAATATATTTTCACCAGAGTGAGAAATTGCATTTTATATGTTGTATTTTGCATGTTGTCCCATTTTTTCTTATTGTAATTAAGTTAGATTGTTTTAAAAATACTTAATTTAAATCCTCATAAGTCATCTTCTGGCCCCTTGTGCGTTTTTTTTCTTCCTGGGGCCTCCAAATGGGCTCTGGTCCTTTGCATGTGACACTAAACAAAACGCATGAACCAGTTGAGAAGCTACAGAAGAACAGAATTACTCACTTAGACAGGCCTGACCAACCCTTATTCAGGAGTGTATTAGATGGTGTCCTCATTATTGCAGGAATGTGACAAATGAAGAAGAATATCATCTTCCTACTATTTACAAAAGTTTGGCAATCAGGTCAGGGGGCAGGAGACAGTGAGAGAACTGTTACGCTGTGCTTTACTCAAGGGCTGAGAGAAGAAAACAGGCCCTAAGTGATCTAAATGAGGAACTGCTACAGCACAGCTGTTGCTCCATTAAGAGTCTCCTAAAGGAGCTTCACAAGGAGCTCTTACAGAAAACCAAAACAGGGACCTTGCCAGAGGACCTGTACGTTTTCCAAAGAAAATGGTTAACTAGTTAATAAAGAAATATATTAGCCACAACTGCTCATGAAGTTAATATTATCCCCAGTTGTATGTTTGTCATGTTCTAAATCTGATGCAACATAATTATTTTATTTGCATAAATATTCAAATTTAAACTTAATTATTTGTATCAATACTTTTCAGTATTGAACAAACTATATGCATGGTTTTGTCAACTCATGGAAAAGTTTATTTATATAGAACATTTTAAAAGCAACATAACTCGACCTAAGTACATAATTTAGAGAAAGACTTATTTTTTCCCCTAAGCTGAAAGCAATGCATTGTATGGTTGTTTTCGCTATTAAAGCTACACTGTGTAACTTTTTTTAGTTTATTCTTAGCTTAAAACGCTTAGTTCTTTCAAAAATATATGTGCTCATTAATGTATATTTACTTCTTTCAAGTAATAAAGTATTCTCGTAAGTTTATAATAGGCCATTGAAAATACATACGGGTGAGGGGTTCGAATGCAGGTCGCCATGTTGCCCCTCCATCTTGAAAGTACATTAGCCAAAGAGGGACATACCCATAAATTCAAGCTTCGCCTTTTGCGTTTTAACACTCGATGGCACCGTGTCCAATGTGAAGAGGGGGATTGCCATGTTAATCTTGGACTAAATCGGCCACCGTAGGTGTTAAAACGAAATCAGAATTGAGAGGAACAGAAACTATTATACACTGGATGGTCATATACCTTTTCACCACTAGATGGGGGAAAATATCACACAGTGTAGCTTTAAGGACATCAAGGATACTGCCTTAAAATCCGACATAACTCAAGACGCCTACTTTTTGTGGCAGATGCCTTAAAATGCTGCTCCTTTTGGCAGGTTTTGAAAACAGCACATTTAGTTTTAGTATTTAATTTATCTTCAGTTTTTTTAAACCACACAATAAGGCCATGTGCCATCTTTACCATCAAGAATAGAAGGATTGCAACTCAGTCTGTAATTGATTTGTATGTCAGCTAATTTAAAAAAAGGCCTTTGACTTGTATTGAAAATTGGCAACTTGCCAAAGTTCACAAGACCTGTTCTATGTAGTGAACAACAGGGGGTATGTTGTCCTTAACATGCCAATCACGGCTGTAGCAAGCAATCATAGCGGTTACAGGCAGCACCTGATCATGCTTCATAGTGCATTGATACTCCCAGACAGCAAAAGAGAGTCAAGAAAATGCTACTTGCTGTTATCGAAAGCATGGTATTCCTGTCAAAGAGCTCTTTTGTGAACACATCAGTCATTTACAGCACAAAGATAGTCTTCGGTACCTTGCGACCCTTTTGAATGATGCACTTTTCCCTTTTTGCAATTTTACGTCACATGATGCACTATAAGGCATGATCTTCTAAAAATGCGAACACATGACAAGGTGTACTAGAAGGAAATGTCTTGCTAATGTTATTCAACCAAACTGTATGTTCTCAATGGCTTTAGATATATTTGCTATGACTCATGCATGTTGTTGCATAGCAGCCCTTTGCCAATTAGGTGTGGACATTATGTGTGACAAATGCACTGACTATCCAAAGACAATGATTCATAGTTATCAGTCACATGAAAAGCATGCCAAGGGATTGTTCACCCTGGCCAGCAGCAGTCTTTGGCGCAGAACTTTTGACTTGAAAATGCAATTGGCTCCAGGAACGAATAGCATCCGCCTCGATTCTACCACAAGCTGGGGCCACTTTCGCAACCCCTCACCTCTTCAAAGAAAGTATTCTTTGAGTAATTGGATTCGTAAATACTTTTTTTTCTCTCTCGTCCCTTGTCATGATGACTTTGGTCATTGCCAAGATAAACCGCAATAGCGGTGGACCCTTGCTTATTTGACGATTGTGTTTCGAGATGATGAGCCAAACGCAGTCTTTGGGATTGCTTTGGCTGAAACCTGACCTTCCACCATAGGGCTGCTGGCTAGCTGAGATGAGTTTTCTTTCCAATCACACAAGGCATTTTCCTTTGAGAAAAAGACTGTGAAATTTGTAGTTCATCCCTCTTATGTGTAAAAGAACTCCACTAGGATCTCAAAAGAGAGTCTTCCTAGGAAATGTAGGTAAACAGCAATAAAATCTAAAAATCTTTGTGTACATGCATTGTGCAACTTTTCTTCTTCTGTGGAATACAAAAGAAAAAGTTTCACAGAACATTCACACTGCTTTTTTCTAGACCAGTGCTCTGGTTTTTGAGTGAGATAAAGCAACACTGGAGTCCAATGGCTTTCATTGTATGAAAAAAAACTGAAATATTATTCACAATATCGTCTTTTGAGTTCAGCAGAAGAATGTCATACAGGTTTAGAACACCACCAGTGTAAGTAAATGATGACAGCATTTTTATTTTTGGGTGATCTATCCTTTAACCCAAGGGCGTCGACAGGTTTTCTGGGCCTCCTGGACAGCTTATTGCCTCTGGCCCTTTCAAAATCACGTTCCGGGGGTGGTGGCTCTCTGATCATGGCCCCTGGAATTGTCCTAAACATCTCTAGCCCCAATCCCTCCCCCCGACTTTTAGCAACCCATACAGAATAAAGACCTCCTACTCCCCCATGTAATCCTTTAACATTGCTGCTGTTTTCGTCAGATTTTATCCGTATAATACCCCACATACTGAATAATTTTTTCATCACTCGCTGCAGTTCTGCTCAGTTTATATGTTGTGTGTTGACTTCCTTTAACACAATATACCCTTTGTGGGCCACTGTTGCTAACCAAGACAAAGCACATGTTAATTATAGGGAATGGGTTTCAGAACCTCTTTGCTACCCACATAATGATATTTACTGTCAAAGTTTCACAGGGGGACTAACAGTATGTTGACAGCAGTGTCAAAACAGCTGAATAGGATGTTGCATTGCTACAACCCGGCTGGTGAGTAGAGGTGTTTGAGAGATATAGCCTGCTGTCTGGCTGTGTTTGAGTTTGTGTGTTAGCGCACTGGGAGCTCAGCATTCCCTCTGGGATTGAATGCCTTTAATAGGGTTTACCCTAGACTAAGACAACCAGATTGGGAGCGATGTGACACCTCAGGGGTAAACAGTAAACCAGAGAAGAGAGAGATTTTGCAAATGAGCAAGGCTAGCTTTTCATGCATAGAGTCATATGTCCATTAAGCACCACCGGGCCTTAGATGTTTTCTCAATTACCCCCAGTGATTGCTTCATCCTCACTTTTAATGTTAAGCAAACATCCTCTGCGGCCAATTTTGTCTGTTCAATGGTAAATAAGTTTTCGGCAGTAAATTTGGATTTAACGTTACCCTACAGCATAGGACCAATGAAGGCAAAGCTTTCCTGAAGTCAATGTGAAATGCTATTGCAATGCAACCCATTTTACTTCTGTAGTCTGGCATATTTTCCCAATATATATATATATATATATATATATATATATATATATATATATATATATATATATATATATATATATATACATAAATACTTACATGCATTCCCTCATCCACTTGTTCTATGTTGGGTCTCAATGATGTTGGAACCTTTCCCAGCCTCTCAGGCCACCAGCTTTGGATTGTGGGTGATACTTGGAGAAACTGCTCACTGCAGAGCCAATGGGTGGAGCTTGGCATCCAGCTCCCCCTCTCTGGACATAATGGGTGGAGCTTGAAGGTCTGGCCCCAATTTCACTTAAACCTGTTCTTAAACTTAATTAGTTCAAGATCCACCCATTGCGTCCAGAGAGATGGAGAATGACTACATTTGAGGAGAAAGAAAACCCAGCCCAAAAAGGGGAGAACATGCAAACGCTATACAGAAAGGCATCCTGGTTCAGCTAGGACTTGCTGTGAGGCAACATTGCTACCCACTGAGCCACCAAAATGTGTTCCAAACCTATATGACTTTCTTACTTCTGTGGAACACAAAAAAAGTTAGAAATGTATCCATTTTTTTTCTCCCTACAATGAAAGTCAATGGGGTCAAAAACTGTTGTTTTTGGACACCATTGACTTTTATTGTTTGGACAAAAACATTCTTTGAATCATCATCTGTTGTGTTCAGAAGCATGAAAGTCACATAGGTCTGGATAGAAACAAGGGTGAGTAAATGATGACAGAATATTCATTTTTGGGTGGACTATCCCTGCGTCAATACCAGCCTGTGTACTTGGACTTCACATAACACTGACTCACTGATGCAGCTGGCTTATTTTGACAGATACTGTACTGGCAGCATCATCCTAGATGTTGTCATTTAATTGGATGTCCTCTAAAAGTCAGTTAACACGTGAGTGTTTAGCGGGCTGCTGAGTATCAGCCCGGTTTCAGGCTCACATCTGGTGCTGTCGAGGAGTCAACCGACCCACTGAGGCTTTTGGATTATACTCCGCTAAAGAGGGTCAGGGGCCACACACGCACGCTCACGCACACGCACACGCACACGCACACGCACACGCACACGCACACGCACACACGCACACATAAACCTCTCAACCTCAGTTCGCCAAATCTTCAGATCGGAGTCTGGGCAGTGTGTTATCAATTTGCAGAAGTGTCATGTTGGAGCATGTCACAGACCAGCGCGACTACTGCAGAAGCCTTTCCCTGACCCAGACGCACCTCTACGCAGTTCCCCCAATCACCAGGCCCCTAAACGGATTAACTCCACAGCTGCTTAGGGAACAGTCTCGCCACCATCTCTGGATCACACACCTCCTCTTTTCTCATTGTATTCATCCCTCCCACCCTACTTTTTTTGTCCCACCCACTCTCCTTTTTTTCCCACCCACCCTTCCTCTTCTTCTGCAGTGTAACATGCCAGCCTGGTGAGGGATTTACTTGCAATTTCATTTTCTCCTCATCTCACCTCACCACTCCTCTCCCATTTCCCCTGTCCCTCCTTCTGACAAAATTCTCTTGTACTGAGCTTGTGACTCATATGTTCTCTCGCCTCTGTTTATATTCCCCCTCCCATATATCCCCTAGCATAGCATCCTCCATAAGGAAGATCACAGGAGGTGTTTCCTTGAGGGAAATCGTTGCTTATTCTTTTTGAAATGGGAGGGCTTGCTTTGTATTTGCTCCCGCGGGAGCAGAAGATGCGGAATAGCATTTCCTAATCTCCCTCAGAGGGATATTTGACATCTTTAAAGATATAAACACTAACCCTTGTTATATGCTGGACTTGGAAACAAATTCCATTGAGATACCTGTGCACAATTTACAAACTCTCGCAAACATATTTCGCTTTCCATGTATGAGGACTTGAAGCTAGGTGAAAGATGTGCCTTATGTTAAATTTGCTTCAGAACGTTCCCATTAATTATTAACCATAAAACTTTCATTCACGTACCAGTGTGCTCACCTTTTGTGACCTTTCTTAGCTATCAGCCTGAAATTCATCCCCCTCCTGCTGCTGGCCTGTTCCAATTAGACTAAATTAAGCCATCGGAGCCGGTGTAAGTACTGAAAAAGAATGAGAGAGAAGGTGTTACAGTATCTACCACTGAAATTATGTTTTAAAATAAAAATTGAGTGGTGCTTGTCCACAGAAAACTCATCATCACAATTCAACAGCTGTGTTGTAAGGTGTCCAGAGTGCTTAAACATGAGCTAACACATTAACATATTGCTATGTAGATGACCAAGTTGTAAAAAATTCTGATTTATCGAAATGGCTACCTTACAATTCATTAATGGGAATTTTAATTAAATTGGCAGCTACATACAGGATGCTGAATTGGAGTTTGAATAAGTGGAAGAATTAATGCATTCTTGGAAATTAAAGGGTTAGTTCACCCAAAAAACTCCCCCTCATATCGTTCCAAACCCGTAAGACCTTTGTTCATCTTTGGAACACAAATTAAGATATGTTTGAGGAAATCCACTATCTGATCCCACATAGGCCGCAACTTATTACAACTTTTAAGGCCAAGAAAGGTAGAAAATTCATCTTTGAAATAGTCCATGTGATTACAGGGGTTTAACCTTAATGTTATGACATTATTTTTTTGAGCATTTTAACACTTTATTAAACTATTACTTCTCTCCCATGTCAGTCTCCTATGCTGTTCACATAGTAAACACAGTGCAACACTTCCGGGTTCTACGTAAGAAGCTGGCCAATAGAGAGCCAGCGTTCTGACATAGAATCCAGGAGCATTGCACTGTGTTTTTTTCTTTCTGGGCCTTGAAAGTGGTAATAACGTTGCTATGGGGGGTCAGAAAGCTGTAATAATATCTTAGTTTGTGTTTCGAAGATGAACAAAGGTGTTACAGGTTTGAACTAACCCCTTGAAGTGTCTGTTTATCAATCCATTTAACCATCTATCCATACAAAATGCATATTATTTTTTTATTTAGCACTGTCCTGAATAAGATATTTTCCATGAAAAAATGAGCCTACTTCAGCAATGACCTGTATGATTTTAAGATCCATTTTTTCACACCAAGGACAATTGACTCAAACACAACTATTAAAAAAGGTTAAAATATTCACTGATAATCTAGAAGGAAGCACAATGTATTAGGAGCCGGGAAACATGTAATTATCTTCGGTTGCTTCTGAAGTGCATTACTAAATGGAAAAGAAGAAAGTTATTTAAACCAAATAAAACAAACTGTGAACGTTCATCCAAAAGTTTTCACCCCCGGCTCTTAATGCATTGTT
Source organism: Pseudorasbora parva (assembly GCF_024679245.1). Classification (NCBI taxonomy): domain Eukaryota; kingdom Metazoa; phylum Chordata; class Actinopteri; order Cypriniformes; family Gobionidae; genus Pseudorasbora; species Pseudorasbora parva. The sequence continues at coordinate 12,967,786 of NC_090194.1, read as the reverse complement.
TCTCCTTCTAGAGCGTCAGTGACTGTTTGAGTTCCTCAGCTATCTCAGTGTGAAAAGATGGATCTCAAAATCATTAAGTCACTGCTGGAGTGGGTTCAAATATGCAAAAGATGCTGGAAAACTGAAGAGTTCGCAGGACCTGGATCATTTATCTGAACAACTTTGGGCAGTTTAACTGCTCAGGACAAACAAGGGACTAAAAAAACCCCATCAGATTTTTCAGCAAGACATGACACAAAGACCAGTACACACGTCTGACATATGTACATAGATGAATGAACTGAAATATTCAGTCTCGCAAGAACATGGACGCTCTTGCATCACTCTTCTCTTTTCAGATAACATTATTTTTTTGTGCTTTTTATTTGTGCTTGACTTAGGCTCTGAAATGGCAACAGTCTGATGGACAAATAAACAGAGCTGAGAGAAGGTGGAGGGTGCGAGTAGTGGGGTGAGAGGGAAATAAATATGTCCTAGCAGTCAGTCATCTCATCAGACGGATCGACACCGATCACTCACACTCTGTCAGTGGGAGAAATAGAGCGACCGTGTGAGTGAGCGAGAGAGAGAGGGATGTATTTGTGTGACGGATCAGCGGATGCATCGCACGCCGTTGCCCCAGCTGGTCTGCTTAATGAAATGTGTCCCATGACAAGATAGAGCAAAGTGATTTAAACTGAACCAGCCAGGCTTGCCTTCCTCTACCTCAAATGAGCCTAGAAATAGTCTATTTCACCACTTCAGAGTGTACATCACGTACTTGATTCTGCATAATATTTAGATAAAGTAAATGAAAATTGCTTTTTGTGTTTGACAAGCTGTTAGATATTTGAATACACTCTCTAATAAGTACAAAAAAACCAAAACAACCAGCGACAATAATGCACACGCAACATCATGAATACATCTTTGATATTTTAATTCACCTGTCAGAAAACGTGCTCGACTATCAAGTAGCATCAAATTTGGCCCGCAGGGCTGGGGAAATATCATATCATTCATTTTCAGGCAAAAAAGAAAAAAAAGAAGGAAAAAACATTTTAATTTAGTCTTCATGTCCTCAGCTTAGCTCTCCAATGGATTCCCTGTGTGATTGTGAGCCTGTGGAGAAAAAATAAATGAATGATTAAAAGTGTCATTGAAACATGGTCACCAGGGACTGGCTTAAAATGCCAAATAGAACAGAAATTACCTCAGCTCTGCTCCATACAATTACACTTACACTCACCTAAAGGATTATTAGGAACCCCATACTAATACTGTGTTTGACCCCCTTTAACCTTCAGAACTGCTTTAATTCTTCGTGGCATTGCTTCAACAAGGTGCTGAAAGCATTCTTTAGAAATGTTGGCCCATTTTGATAGGATAGCATCTTGCAGTTGATGGAGATTTGTGGGATGCACATCCAGGGCATGAAGCTCCCGTTCCACGATGCTCTATTGGGTTGAGATCTGGTGACTGTGGAGGGCATTTTAGTACAGTGCCATTTTAGTTTAAACGATGCCCAATTGGCCTAAAGTGTGTCAAGAAAACACCCCCACACCATTACACCACCACCACCAGCCTGCACAGTAGTAACAAGGCATAATGGATCCATGTACTCATTCTGTTAACGCCAAATTCTGACTCTACCATCTGAATGTCTCAACAGAAATCGAGACTCATCAGACCAGGCAACATTTTTTCAGTCTTCAACTGTCCAATTTTGGTGGGCTCTTGCAAATTGTAGCCTCCTTTTCCTATTTGTAGTGGAGATGAGTGGTACCCGCTGGGGTCTTCTGCTGTTGTAGCCCATCCGCCTCAAGATTATGTCTTGTTGTGGCTTCACAAATGCTTTGCTGCATACCTTGGTTGTAACGAGTGGTTATTTCAGTCAAAGTTGCTCTTCTATCAGCTTGAATCAGTCGGCCCATTCTCCTCTGACCTCTAGCATCAACAAGGATTTTTTCGCCCACAGGACTGCCACATACGGGTTGTTTTTCTCTTTTCAAACCATTCTTTGTAAACCCTAGAAATGGTTGTGCGTGAAAATCCCAGTAACGGAGCAGATTTTGAAATACTCAGACTGGCGAGTATTTTTTTTGTATTTGTATCAAATTTTAGTTGATACAATGAAGGAAATGGGTTTAATAAATAGAAACTCAAAATAATATTGTATCTGAACCACATAAATAATGTGATAAATCATGAAAATAGCACAATTTCACTGTCATCACAAATAAAACACACACAATTACCCACAATTACACAATTACACACAAATATAATATTTGAATAAAGGTTGTTGTTTCTCAAAAATGTTCATTGTATTAACTCAAATTTTAAATTTCAGTGAACTTAAAAATGTTAAGGCAACCAGGTAACTTATTTTTTTAAATACTTTTTTACAGTGAACCAATGTTAAACAAGCCCAGGTCTCGACTTAGACCCAGCTGACCATTTAATCTAACCTGTACTGGTCCCGGGTCCTTCCGAAGACCTCTACGCTGAGAAAGGTGAGTAAAGTAGGTAAGGAGTCGGTAATCCCAACCCGATCACACATAAATGCGTATAAATAGTACGAGTGTGCAATGTCGTGGAATGTATACGCCAAAACTCATTTTGGCGTGCATATGATACGCTGTTTTTCGCGTGCATATGATACGCACTTTATGGCGTATATATGACACGCGCTTGGGTAGGTTTAGGGTGGTGGGGTGGGGGGTTCGTATGTATAATACGCCATAAAATGCGTATCATATGCACGCGAAAAACAGCGTGCCATAGACACGCCAAAATGAGTTTTGGCGTATACATTCCACAACATTGCACACTTGTACTATTTATACGCATTTTTGTGAGAATACCCTGGTAATCCACTTTGGAATTGGTGGAGGAACAGGAGGAACTTGGGATCACCACGGCAGAGCAGGAGGAACTGGTAAACACGAATATGCGCACATGCACATACCTACACACATGCACGCACGCACGCACGCACGCACGCACGCGCACACACACACACACACACTCTGTATATAATAGGATGTGTAAGTTGATGAAGTTGCTAGTAAAACGCTTTAGCTTTCATCTCAGGTAGTTCAGTACTACAGAGTGGATTATGTGAAGAAATTATGTCTACATTTTTATTTTGTAAAAACATAGTTGGTGCACTTTTTCCTCACATTTTCATGAACAGAATGAATATTCTGAATAATTATAGGCATGGTACAGAACATCTTTTTTTTTTGTTTTTTTTTTTGTCTTCTTTATAAATAAGTAAAAAAATTAAATAAAATTGCCACCAGACATTTCCATCAGTAATTTTGTTGTTGATATTAACACTGATTATTATTCTCCTCGATCCTCTTGATTCCTTTATTGTGTTGGACTTATTGCTACACGCCTCATTCTTTCTCCTAGTGTCTCTCTTTGTGTGATGATGGGGTCTCCTGGGGGGCCTAAGGCTCTGTTTGTACTGATGGAAGGAGAAAGGGCCAAGGACAACATTTGAGAGCACTGCTGTTTACAAATTCTTCTCCAGAGCTCCATGCGGGGCAAACACCACATTTCCTAGTTTCCTTTTCTAATCCATCCTGCTTGTTTCCCTGTTTCATGTGGCTGTGCGCCCTGAGAAGAGACACACTCGCACTCCACTCCACACTTCACAAACGCTTATACTCAACAAGCCTTCCTTTGCTGATGACACATAACAAGTGCTATTAATTCATTTCAATTTAATTAATTTAATTTATATACCAATATTTGCTGAGAAAAGCCCTGAAATTTAAAGTCTCCCTTATAATGCTTTTCCGAAATGACCTGTAATAGCTGTTTGTAGATGTAAAAGGTCCGTAAAGATCAAAGTGCAGTTATTGTCTCCCAAAAAAAAAAAAAAAAATCAATTATTTCACCACAAACAACATCAACTTGGACCCACCCTCAAACACTGTAGTTGGTTTGTGTTGTGTACGTGTTAAGATGTTGTTTTCCATCCTGCATGAAAAGAGTCAGTGGTAATAACTACCACAGCAGTATAAACTTTTGTTGTGATCCTGTCCAGTTGTGTAACTTTGTTTTAAAAAGTGGGTGGGACAGGTCTGTGTGAGGTGTATGAGCACTGCAAAAAATGCTTTTCATACTTAGTAGTTTTGTCTTGTTTTTAATCAGAATTGCTAAACATTCTTACATTAAGAAATATTTACCAGACAAATAAAAATGATTGTCTTGTTTTGGGAAAAAAATAACTCAAAATTAAGAGAGTTTTTGCTTAAAGGTGCACTATGCAACTTTTCGTCCACTGGAGGGCGCCTATTCTAACGGCGGGACGGGACACAGTCGCCGGGCGCATGCACTTCCGCTTTTTCCTGTCAGGTAAAAACAGCTATTTTTATCATATCAGATACATTTAAGGGGCCAAGGGCTTCGGCCATTCGTCCACTCTCTTCCCTGAACTGAAATGAAGTAGTGGGCTGTACTTTCCACACGATTGACATCAGGTTCAAGTATGCCAGGTTGCCCGCATACCGCCTCCCATGGCCGTGACTTGTATTACGATACCTGTCGGGCCGGGGCTAGTACTGCTAATTAAGGTTGATATCTCTGCAGCACTATAACTTGACATTTTTTTAATGACATCATCACCCTTATTTCTTCAATTTCTTTTGATGCGTATAGGTCATTTTTTGGGATATTTTTACCTAAATTTTTACAGGTGGCACCTTTAAAAAAAAGCAAAATAATCTTGTTTTAGGATTATTTTGCTTATTTTAAGCAAAAAACTTTAAGTAAATACTTCTTGTTTGAAGAATTTTTAGATGTTTGGACTAGAAACAAGACAAATACTAAGAAAGCATGTAAAATATGTAACAATAGCAGAAAAAAGAATCTTAAGATGTACAGAGATCAATTTTCAATAGTAGCCTACATTGGGTTTAGTTTATAATAGAACTCATGTTTAATAGTTTCATTCTTGCATCTGAACACATTTTATCGTTAGTGCAGAGATTTTTCACATGAATAAATGCATAGATTCACAAAATATGTTTTCGTTCCCTATTTGTGTAGTGGTAAAACTTAAGTTAAGCAAGTCAGAGGTACTGGGTTCTAACCTGCTCTCGTATATTAGACATTTAGATATCTTAAAGTCTGTTAAGACCAATCACGACAGACTGGGTTGACTGACCAGTCAGCACAGTATACTTTCAAATACTTACTCGCATACTTTTTTTGTTTAGAGAGACTGAATCTTCAGACTTCAGATCTTCAGAATCTTCAGACAAGGTATTTTAGATTATTTGAGAAATGTAAGCATGTTTTGACCTTTGGTACATGTATGAGACCTTCAAAAGTAAAATGGCATGATAGGGGTACTTTAACACACATTATTATGGCAGAGAGAATCATTGAATAGACAAAAAGTGGATTTAAATGCCAAAATACTATTTGTTATATTTCCTAATCAAGTAGACTTAAGTTTTTCATTGTTTTTCTATTTAAACATAGGTCAGATAAATGCAGAAACATTCTTATCAAAACCAAAAGTATACATTTTAAGAGGAAAAACACACGGAGACCCATGAATTCTCTTCCATTAACCAAATTAACACATTAAATTGACAGCCCTGCATATAACACATTGCCATTCTCCTTTTTGACTTTATGTGTACTGAAATAATTGATTTAACAAATAGATGTTTGTATTTGTTTGGCGGAAGAAGTGACAGGGTGCGAGGAAGTGAGCCGCAAGCCAGAGAGATTAATTAAGCTACAAAGTCTTTCTGATGGAAATTAAACATGTCTAACAAACCTGGCATTTATTTTCTAAGTTCAGAATCTTAATCACTTATCCACGGTGGGGAGAGAGAGAGAGAGAGAGAGAGAGAGAGAGAAAGAGAGAGAAAGAGAGAGAGAGAGAGAGAGAGAGAGAGAGAGAGAGAGAGAGAGAGAGAGAATTTTTTTGTTTGTTTTTTGTTGAAAAAATCATTGTTGCAAAAACATAACATTAAAAGAAAGAAAATAAACAAACAAACAAACAAAAAACCTCCAGATAACTCGATGCAAATCAATAGAATATGAAAATCAATTCATCTTCAAATATTTGACGATGAATATGAAAATCAATTCATCTTCAAATATTTGACATATAGCATCATTACAACACCAAATATATAAAAAAAAAACAGATCACCAACATATTTATAGTTATAAAAATCAATTAAGATTCTAGATTGCACCAAGTTAAAAAACAATTTCTAAAAAACCTGTTCTATTTTCTTTCTCCTGCTCAAATAAATAGCCATTTTTGCTTGTCCCACCACAAAATTAAACAACTGGCATAAAAACTTTTTCTTTAAAACATATTTGCAACCTAAAATAAAAATCTCTTGTGTGAATACTTCATTGCAATTTTTGTAAACATCATTCAACACAGAAAACAATGGCTCAAATGACAGTTTACAAAAGCATGAAAAATAGTCTCTCTATCATTACAGAAAGGACATTTATCCGTGCTTTCCGGATTTCAAACAGAAGAGAGAGAGAGAGAGAGAGAGAGAGAGAGAGAGAGAGAGAGAGAGAGGTTTAGACATCTTTATTTTTATCCTTTATCATATTTCATTCCAATATCATTAAAAAAACTACAAAACTACAAAAAAAATCAACCCCCCCCCCCAAAAAAAACCCCCAAACAAACAACAACAACAAAAACACGACATCCAAAAAAGGATTTTCACCCTTTCATTAAATCTTTAAAACCAACACTTCATCCTGCCCAACCTCACACAAACTCCTTCCCACAGACCATATTGCAGAAAATTCTATTATATTATTAACTAATTTAAAATAAGCTAATTCTATTTTGATTCGAGCAGCCACCATCCCTTTCAGAACTCTTTATTTTCTAAGTTCAGCATCTTAATCTTTTAATCACTTATCCAAGGTGGGGAGAGAGAGAGAGAGAGAGAGAGAGAGAGAGAGAGAGAGAGAGAGAGAGAGAGAGAGAGAGAGAGAGAGAGAGAGAGAGAGAGAGAGAGAGAGAGAGAGAGAGAGAGAGAGAGAGAGAGAGAGAGAGAGAGAGAGAGAGAGAGAGAGAGAGAGAGAGAGAGAGAGAGAGAGAGAGAGAGAGATTTACTCAAAATTGAAATTTGACTGTGTTTCTTCCGTGGGACTCAAAAGAAGAAGAGGGGGTAAAAAAGGGTAAGTGAGTGGGGTCCAAAACAACAAAACACTGGACTGCATCGACTTTTACTGTGGAAAACCCCCTCTAAAGTTCTTTAAAATATCTTCCTTTTGGCTTCCACAGAAGAAAGTCATGCAGGTTTAGATTGACATGAGGTGAGCAGTGTAGTTAAGTTAGAAGTTTAAACGAATAAAGATCCATTTGAAACAAACAGGCTCCACATTAAGTGCACAAGTGAGCAGGTTAAACTACACACCGAAATATATAAACAGAGCAGCGGAACCTGCACAAACAATAAAATGTATGTCCGTATAAAAGAACCTTTGTGCTTAATGAAGGGATCCTTCTGCTTGATGCAGCAGCCTTTTGCATAGCAAGCTGTAGGCTAACCCATTCCCACAGGAGCTGGTCTGAATCGCTAAACTGCTGGGAGAGAATCCATGAATGCAGGATTCTTTACATACTACGCGCATGGGGACACTGTGGCCTTTTGTGCATACCGATAAGATTTTGGACAAAACAGCATAGCGCTCATTTAACTCACTCACGTACAGAAAATGTATTTGCGTGAGTGTCGGCTGGGTGAATTAAGGGTGAGAGAGAGCAAGAAGCCCTCGTCTGGTTAAATTTATTACTCTGATCACTCAGCGGTTGCCCTCATTTAGTAGTTCTTGGCGATTGGCTGCACGCTCCAATCCACCGCATTTCATTATAATTCAAAGGGATGATTGGAAGCTGAGCTCTTCCTCTTCAGACTAAATCAATAAGCCAAAATAAATAAATAAATGCTCACTTCTCTGCCTCCACACGGAGTGATATTTATTTTCCCGCTTAAGACGCCTCGCAAACATGAGTCACTCCACTGCAAACACACTCACACAGGAAAAATACAAAGCAGACTTTTTGTGACCTTAATAACAGGTTTAACAGAAATTTCTTATCACTTGCAGCATTTCTGATTGCTTTGTGCATGTGGGTGTCTTTGGTGTTTGTGTGTGTGTGTGTGTGTGTGTGTGTGTGTGTGTGTGTGTGTGTGTGTGTGTGTGTGTGTGTGTGTGTGTGTGTGTGTATGTCCAAAACAGCAATCCTTGCTCTTTTAAAGTCACAATATGTAAGATTTATTTGGTTAAAATATCCAAAAATCACTAGAGAAATGTTAGATATTTTGTTGTCCTATGTATTTACAACAACCGTTTCCAACAATGTATACATCTAGAGAAATCAGCTATTTAAACCAGCAACCGTGTCCTTCCGTCGCCTGCAATGACGTCATATCCACGCTACCCTTGATTTCAGTTGTAACCATGGAAACACCAAACACGTTTTAATATAGTATGTATTTTATTCGACAGGCAAGCGACTGTTTGGATATACATTTATCAACAGAAAATTGTTATACAGCACAAAAATGTTCAAATTGCTTTTCTTGATTCACCGTGAGTAAAGTTTTTACCATAGGCCGTAAAAAATATGGACGTATTGTCCGTGACTTCACCCATAGGATTCCGGTAAGCCGTTCTGAAGCTTAGAGACGAGTAGAGACGAGCTGGGCGTTGCCATCTTGCCAGCACGTCATCGCGTGTCAAGCCCGGATAGCAGAAAATGGGGAAAGAAGCGGAATTTGGGTGGGGCTTGTGACGCAATGACTAACAGACAGCGGATAAATGGCTATCCACCTGTCACTCGAAGTAATCACGCCCTTATTTATGCAGAACTTTAAGGCTTTATATAATGTAAACAAACGAGTTATAAAAAAATTAATCCACCTCACAGGTGCAACGAAGGGCAAAATTAGGCATATACACCAAAACCACAATTTGTACCAGGCTGTGAACATGTTTTTTTTTCTGCTGTAAAGTTGGGAATTTTAATACAGGGCTCAATGAGATTCAGCTCCCTTCTGGAGCCTGTCCCTAGTGGCCAGTCAAGGAATTGCAATTTAAATAACTTCCGTATGTCGCGAACAGAAACTGGGGGAGGTTGCTGCTTTGTTTTTGCCTCCTGCCTCAGAGACAACACTATTTTATCAAGTGGCTAACACAGCATAATCAGAAAGAGGTTTCTCCATCATACAATATATTTTAAAATGAATTGCATGTCATTTAACAACAGTAGGGGTGACCCCGAATAGTCGAAGATTCGATGCATCGATATGCGGAGCCTGATTCGACCACCGATCTCACGGTCGAATCTTTGCGGGTGTTATGAAACGAGGATCATACCATTTTGGCAATATGGGGGTGCTCAATATTTTAAAGACGTGTCGTGGCGCTGAGCTGAGCTGAGCATCGGAAGACTTTTAGAAGTCTCTTGTAACATTAACATTAACAACAGAGTAACATTATAACACAACTTTCAACAAATGTATTTAATATGATTTATAAACCATGCACTGCAAAACCCCACATATGCAACGAAAAGAGCGGAAGCATAAGTATAATAAAAGTCACCTTTATTTATATAGTGCTTTTTGCAAGGCAGATCGTTTCAAAGCAGCTTCACAGTGGTAGCTGGAAAATAGTGCAACAGAATTTGATTCAGCTGTACAGTTGCTCTGGAGAAAACAGGGATGTCATCCAGCTCAGTTCAGTGCTCATATAGTGTCAATGCGGACAGATCAGTGAAATAGATGACTATTTAGTGTCCCCAACTGAGCAAGCCAAAGGCAACGGAGGCGACGGTGGCAAGGAACCAAAATTCAATCGGGTGAGATGATTGAGGAAAAAACCTTGGGAGAAACCAGGCTCAGTCAACTCAGCCAGTTTTCCTCTGGCCAACGAACAAACAGTGAATGATTATGATTCAGGCAAAATTACAGTCTGAAGTCATATTAGATGGGAACAATCAGAGTATTTTTCCAGTTCCATCTGGTTGAAGATAGGAGTCTGGAGACGAGTTTGTTGAGGATCACTGCCACTGGATGTCGTGACGATGAGTCCTTCATAGACAAGGTCTCTGCAGACACTTCAGGGCTATGTTCATACACAGTAACGTTAATAAAACTTTTTTTTTTTTTTGAATGAATGAAAGCACATTCATTTCTGCCTGAGTCCGTCGGATTCCTTTCCATAGGTGAAGAGTCAAGACTACAACTCCCATGATTCCACCCTCATTCCCAGTGTCATCAAGTTGTACCTTTGTTTTAAATAAGTGACCTCTAGCCCTGACCCAAATAGCACCCTAAACCCTTATGTTATTCCTCTGAGTCTGCACTTTCACGACGTAATGCACGACGTAATGAAAAATGTTGTATGATGTTGCATCCATGCCACTAGATGTCAGTAGTCCAAGTGGACTCGAACTGTCATATCAATACACATAAACAAAGCAAAACAGCAGTTTAACTTGACAGCCAGCGATCATTATACAGCTTTTTATGAGGTTTTGATATATTAGAATTAAATGAGCAATTACTTCCTCAGATACCTGAAATGATAAAAATGTATTCTGCTTAGTTCATTTTTGGCATATTTTATGCCTCTGGGACTGACTCACAGAACCAAGTGGGATTGAGTAGTGCTATCGGAAGGTCATTTTGGCTGTTTTATGATAATATCACTCCGCTACATCATCTCTGAATCGCTGTTTGTTAGTGATCAGTGCTATGCGAAGAGTGAGCTATCACAATTATCCGAGATGCTGTGAGCAGCTGAAGAGATGCGGCTCCTCACTCAGGTTATCATTCCTACGTTACCCCAGTAGAGGAGAGAGGAGTAAAGGGATACATCAGGTAATGTGAGACACCCCTTGCATCTGGTCAACAAAACACATTTGTGGTCATATGACTATTATGTTTTGACTCCAAATTTAGTTGTATACAGTCGTGTGATTTGGGAACATTACAGGTTCTGTGGTGAATCAGCTGTAAACAGCCGTCACCATGTAAATACATGATGAGGTAAAGTGGAAAACGGCAATACACACATCTACAAACTTGTCTCTTTAGCACAGCCACAATTTACCTTGCAGACAGTAAATACATAAGGTGTTTTGGAAGGAATGTATTTATTAAAAATGTTGCTATTATTACTTACACTCACCTAAAGGATAGGAACTCCATACTAATACTGTTTGACGACCCCCTTTCGCCTTCAGAACTGCCTTAATTCTACGTGGCATTGATTCAACAAGGTGCTGAAAGCATTCTTTAGAAATGTTGGCCCATATATATATATATATATATATTCCCATCTGGTATGTTGGGTGTCAAACTGTCAGGATTCTTACTGTTATAACATTGTGTTGTTATGGTAGATTCAGAGTAGAAAAAGTAAGTAATAATAATAATATATCTTATTTATAACTTTAAAAATATAGAATAAGACAAACAATCATCACATAAAAGACTTTCTGAACAGAAAAGTCTTCAGTTCTGCTTTAAACTGGTCCAGGCTCTGTACTGCTCTTAGCTCACTGGGAAGGTGGTTCCAAAGCGGCGGTGCAGCCGAGCAGAAAGCTCGATCTCCCATGGTACGGAGACTGGTGGTGGGCACTTGAAGAAGCAGGTGGCCTGAAGATCTGAGGGTGCAGGTGGAGGATTTCGAAATGATGAGTTACTGTAGATATGGTGGTGCATGTCCGCCTTTGTCCGGTGATGCATTTATGTGTGAGCAGGAGGATTTTCTAGTCGATCCGGGATGAAACAGGGATCCAGTGCAGTGATTGTAGGATGGGAGTTATGTGATCATATTTACGGACTCTCATAAGGACTCTGGCAGCGCTGTTCTGGATGTATTGAAGCATCTGGATATTTCTGCCAGAAATCCCACAGAAGATGGGTTATGTTTAAAAACTGGTTAATTTTTGATGATCGTGTTATTTTACATTTGCCTGAGCAATCGTCTATCACTTCTTCTTCTCCTGTATTTTGATCTGGAGATTCTGAACTAGAAGATGTGTTATAGTGCCCCCTACCGTAAAACAGTGAAAACATGGATAACTGGAATACTGAAGAGTGAAGTAGATTTGAAGTAAATTACCCCAGGTACACTACCAGCGGGCTAGCCACAAAAATTCAGATACAGAGAATTAGGAAGATATCTGTGTTATATCAATATTCTAGTTTAATTAAATATAACTAAGTTAAATATTTAAGTTTAATAAGACTATGTAAAACTATGAAAACAAAAGATTAGACACAATTACAAGCCGAATCTCGATCAAAAGATTGAGTACACTACAATTAGTATAGGCCAAATATACTTTTTTTGTCAGTATATGTCAAGTATACTTAATTTTAAGTATATTCTTGCTGAAAGTATACATTCTTATTTTTAGTTTAAAAGAAGAATACTAATAGAACATTTGAATATATTTTTCGTAAGGGTGGCTAGGATGTTAATTTGTTCATATTATTTGTTATACATTTTTAGAGATTCTAACTTTTCGTTATATGCTTTTTAATGTGTGAAAGAAAGAATGATTATAAGTTATTATGAGTAAAAAAGCTAACTGTATAAATTGTAGGTCTCACATGTCGTTTTGGGGCCTGAGTTGAGTTTAAAGTGCATTTAAATTGGAAGTTTACTTCAGTATTGTGATGCATTTCATAGTGAAACAGAATACTGAATAGAGGATGGGCTGTTGATGTTCTGCCCTAGCTCTCAAACTGACATCCTCAGAGAAGGAACGCCATTCCAAAGGGGAAGCAAATGTTCAGACTTTGAAAAAAAAATATATTTAAAAAAAATTATTTTTCTTTTTTTGTGGATTAACTCGCACTGATTAATTGTTTACCACAAGATTAGTAATGCTCACTAACAAAGTAAATTTTGATTTGATGCAAACTTTAGGCGAGAACGTCATTGTGGGAACTTATCTTTAAAGAACTGTCACCTTTGTGATCTGTTATCGAGGCCACTGTCTTGTTTCTTAGAGACCTTTAGCTAAGTCTTAGTCAGACTGCGCATGCAAAGAGCTCAGACAGATTGATGGACAAAGAGTGAAAGAGCGTGCAAAAGAGACAGAGAGGAGTAGAGCTGACTAAAAATCCTTTCACAAACACAGCACCAGGTCATTAATCATTGTCTGTTAGGCCACGACCTCAAAAAACCTGCATACTTTACATAGAACTAGAAGTTAACAGCCTATGTCTGTCAGGATTCAGAGAGCCAACTGTCCTCTCCTGTCCTTCTCAAGTTTGTCCTATTATTAGGAGGATAAGGAAGTACTTCTGTTCAAAATGAACAAAATGTAAAAAAATATGTCAGTACATCATCAATCCTTCTTCCAGTTTTATATTTTAGATATTTTAGACCTGTCAGCATGGTTTTCATGGAACTTTCCTCGCCCGTGCGTCTGATCAGTAATTCTGTAAAAGTTGCTCCAGCTACTTTGAGGGGTATGGTGTGGGAGTGGCATAGGTTACTTGTCCCAACGAGCGAGAAAGGTTGACATGGATTGGGTAAATCTTGAACCTCTGAGGAATCACCTGTAAAAAAAAAAAAAAAAAAAACGCCTCAGAACAAACGTGGTGTGCCAACAGTTTAATAGAGTGTAATTCAGTAGCCCTGCCCACCGACTCATCGGATCATGCTAGCCAGAAGCAATAAACATGCCGAAGAAGATAGCAAGATATTGGGCTTTTCCTGGTTGTGGAAGAACACAGTCGCTGCATAAGCTTCCTTCGGACATAATATTAGAAATGTGTGATTCATCATTTATTTTTAATGAAGTTCCAGCTCACGTGGGGAAGACATGTACGCGTGTTCGCTTCATATCACAGCAGAATTGTTTGTAAAAAAGTGTCATGTTGAGCTGGATTTGCAGACATATTGAGATTAAAACACAATGTTGTGCCTTCTATATTGGATCCGACAGGAATGGTGCAACACACTCTTTTTTTATATGTAATAGTATTCCCGGGGCAGGGGACTGTTTTCCAGACAGGCTACCAAAAATTAAGCCTGTCGATAGGTCGGTAAATCTCAAATAGTGAAATAATATTTCTGATCTTGATCATTAGATATAAGTGTGAACCGTGCGTGCGCGCACACACACACACACACACACATGCGCATGGTTCACACTTATATCCACTGATTGGATGGGCCAAGTAATACAAAAATAATATTCCAATCAATCACAGGTGGATGAGAAATCAATCGTTGTGTTTGTTCGATAAAGACGTTTATCAGCCCTGTGATCGAGAGAATCCTTCCGGTTGCCGCTTTCAAATCAATCCCTCCCTCATGTGAACTAAACTGACAGCGGAGCTGAAGCTCATTAAATATGCAAATATTATCCAATCCTAGCCGTGGGTGTTTACTTCCAAGTCTCCAGTGTGGCACACCCATCAAAACCGAGCGTTCAGGAGAGAGCCTCAAAACCAGTGTAGAAAATAGCCTATTATTTATGATGTTTTTGAATGTAAACACACAAACGTCGTTCGTTGACCTCAGACAACAGTATAAAAATAATAATAAAAAAGACACCTGACACCTTTAAGTAACAAAATAAAGATGCTACAGTGTGTTACAGCATCTACAGGGACTAAGTGAAAAAGCTAACTAGCTAAACCTTGAGTTTGAGCCCTTTTTTTGCCACTTGCTACTGTTGCTGGCAGGTATTGTAAAACGAGGGAACATTTCATTGGACAAAAAGTTTTTGCAGGATGAGTCATCAATGTCAAATCAACATTTAGAAGTACATTAGCATTTAGATGGCATCAAATACTACACTTCAAATAGAAGGGGACTATTAGAGAAAGCAAAAGCCTATGTCTTTCAGGATTCTTCACAAGGAGGACTGTCCTCTGTCCTTCCCAATTTGTCCAAGGTTACCGTGACTATCACTAGCGCAGTCGTGACCTGTTTCCTCATCTTGGGTCACATCTCCAGTGAGAACCCCCCTCCCCCTATCACTGTCTCTTTTTTTTCCCCTCTCCTCTTTTTTAGAGTGACGAATTAATCAGGCCGGAATCATGACCGGACTAAATAGACGGTGCATGTTAACAAGATTGCAGTGGCTCAGAGCATTTGTTGTAAATTGTTCGCTTTTTACATCTCTGAATCATGAGAGGGCATGTTTTGTTTGGCTCCAGTGCTCCTGTCAGTGCGCAAACATGCAGACAGAATCCCCTTAGACTTTACTGTTGCCAAGTAAATTCTACAAAAGCGTGAGAACCAAGAGAGCAGCCAATGTCATAAATATTCTTGGGGTGAAGATGAACAAGTGCACTCGATAGGGGAACTTTCGCTCTTTTGGAGCTTCTGGGCAGTCGTCCTCACCCTTTAATGTGCTACAAGTCCACTTCCTTCAGTGACAGGCAGCACTCAGAACACTTGAACACCACAAAACAAGTGCTCTTATCTGTGAAACATAATACAGTGGTGCAGTATTTACAGTGGTAAATAATTGGCAACACAAATGTCATCTTAGGGTGATGATGTGAGACATCTTTTGATGCTAAAATATTTTGAAATATTCACATGATGGCTTTAAATATTATTTTGCACAACAGGGGTGGGGTGTGGGTCTTTGAGTCAAGGTTAAGAACCACTGATTTAGAATTAGAGCGTCCCCTCCTGCTATCCCTCCTGGTAGAGGTCTTCTCGGGTCCTAAAATCTGTTCTCAACCCAAATCCCTTCTCATCCAAACCCAACATGCATAAATCATTTTTTTAGTGCTGTCAGTGTTAATGATTAATTTCAAAGTCCTCAACACGTTCAATTATTTTAATGCGTTCAAATATTAAAAATGTGCTCAAATATAAAGTATAATATAATTAACGCAAATAAGTTACCAAAGTACGTGAAGCTGCATCGTTAAAGTCATTTTTGTCAAGCAGTTAGATGATCTTAGAAGTCCGGAGTTCATAACATCCACACTGAGCATCTACAAGCATTAGTAACTCTGGTAGGAGAAATTTCCATTTTTAAATCTTTCTGATTCTGATTCTTCTTCTCTGTTTGTGATCAGACCTTTTTAAGCTGTTTAACTCTGGGAAAGTTTTCAGTGATCCATTAATTGAATTCATTCAAACAATCAGTGCAAAACAGCGCTAATGTAAAGAAGGCCATGCTGATTAAGATATCAGAGAATAGAAAATGCGTTTTTATAAGGAATTATTCATTATAGGCTCTAGAGTGTGCTTTGCTTTAAAGGTGCCCTAGAATGAAAAATTGAATTAACCTTGCCATAGTGAAATAATAAGAGTTCAGTACAAGGACATAACATACTGTGAGTCTCAAACACCATTGCCTCCTCCTTCATATGTAAATCTCGTGAACACCACGGAAAAATAAGGAATTCTCAACATAACGCCAACCGTGATGCAATCGTTGGGGATCATTTATATGCACGCCCCCAACATTTGCATCTGTCCAAACATGTTCATTGTCAGGCGGAACTGACGGAGCCGAATCATCGGGACTGCAGGTAAACAAGCGACACTCGAGGATAGCAAAAAAGGCAGCTCTCATGGACACGTGTCATGTTCCAGGCTGTGCAGGAGACTTGAGGACTTTTCTACCCTTCCCACAGATAAAAAATGTCAACAGTCATGGTTGATGTTTATAATCCGATACCACAACAATTTAATTCAAGATCGTTTGTTTGTTCGGCCCATTTCAAGCAAGCTTCGCTCAGCGTCTTAAACTGAAGAAAGTGGCAATTACAACTGTATTCCTGCAAGCAGTAAGTCCATTTATTAAGTCCGATTTATCCACTTATTGACTGTTTAAACAATTTCTGATTAAATTGAAAGTTTCTTAGAGAGACCGCATTGTCTAGATAACGCAAGATGCTAGTAGAGTAACAATAAGAAACACCAAGTACCAAACACAACTAAATAGTGTGTCTAATGACAAAGGTTAATATTATTTTGTATTACAAAATACAACCGTAGATACTTTGCTTACAGATCGTTCAGTCCATCCTTCTAGCAAACGTTACCTTTTCCACCATATAAGTTAAAACGACAGTCCTTTGACAAGGCTATTAATTTTGTTTATATATATATATATATATATATATATATATATATATATATATATATATATATATATATATATATATATATATATATGATTTCCTTGTTCTATGAAGTCCCTCCTTCAGAAACACGTAATGAGTTCTGATTGGCCCAGCGCTTCCCGTGTTGTGATTGGACAGCAGCTTAGCGCACTTTGCACAGAAAGGTCCCGCCTCTTACCATAACGGGGAGATGCAAGCGCTGAATGCGCGCTCTTCTCCACGTGGGAGAGCAAAAAAACCACGCCCCCTTTTTTGCGTGTTCTTGTGGGCGGAGGGTTAGTCAACAAATGGTTCTAGTGACGTCATTACATCCCTGCACTTCCTGCTGTAGTCCAAACCGGCCGTTCACTGTAGGCTTTGAAAGGGAACTTCTGTTAAATAAAATATCTCGCTTGGCATTGAACTTTGAGCTTTATAATTTTACAGGTGTTATTTACGCTTTGACAGCAACATTACACACTAACTTAAGTTTGAAAGATGGAATCGCGAAGAACGGGACCATAAATGACTCTTCCAAATAAAGCAAAAACAGAGCATTACATCCTAGGGACAATTTATAGGGTTGTAAATGGACCTGTAAAACTGTATCTGGACAATTTTTGCCCTTAAATAAGCCACATACCCTCTATGTAAATATCAGAGAACAATTTAACATATTGTTTTAACTCATTCTAGGGCACCTTTAAAACTTTTGTTTTCAGCAGAAGAAAGACTTTTATACAGGGTTGGAACAACTTGAGTGTGACTAAATGATGAGAGAATTTCATTTTTGGGTGAAACTTTAAAGGGACTTTGTCTCTACCTCCTGGTCCAGTTAGCCCCTGCTGGTAGATGCCGTAACTACACCATTCTGAGGGAAAGCATTCGTCATTAACAGCAATTGAAAAACAGAAGTTTATTCTGATTAAATAATGGAAATATTGAATTACGTTTAAGTAGTGCTTTTATCAGTGATCTTTTTTGGAGGGCTCTTAGAAATGTCATATGGACTTTGACAGAACAGAGAGAGAAATAAAATGGATAGAGAAATAAAAATAGTTGGAGAGAGATGAGAGAATAGAAATTATAGTATCTAAAGCAGGTCAGACATGATGCTGCGTCCCTGTGGAAGCACACTGGCTCTAATATGTTCTATGTTCTGTTTTTTTATTATCTTGATATATGGTTTAGATTACTATATGTGCATCTGGATGAGTTTTTTATGTTACAGTTGAGTGACTCAAAGATGTACTACCTGAACTTCCTCTAACATTAAGCGATGCGCACAGTTACAGTGACCAAATAACACTATTATTAATGACCGACGGGATCTGTGTGTCCTAGTCGGTTACGGCAGATCGCATATTATAAAAAAAACACATATAAAATCCATTTGGAAGAGCAATACTAATTTATCTTTCATAACTTTAATAAATGCTGTGTATCTTTTAAAAGGGGAGAAGAAAAATTAAAGTGCATTTGAAAATCTGCCTGGCAACCCATAAGGGAGAAACAATGTTGAGTCAATACTGTGACATTTTCCTTGCAAAGGGTAAAGACTGTCAGTAATTGAAGGTGAATTGACTGGGGTCTGACTCTGCAAAAGGGCCTTTACTGGGTGGCATTAAGGAGTGAACACACGCACACACACTCAAATGCAAGTATGCCTTGCACGCATTCTCAATCCGTTGGGGGTGATGCTGTAAATTCTCATCCACAAAATTCACGATCTTCAAGCCTTTCTGTGGCTTCCATCTCATTAATGGTCTCTCTGATGGCAAACGAAACAAGCTTGTCAAGTTGAGTTCTCGAGAGATGCCATTCTCTCCAAAGCAAAGTCACAGAGCCAAATCCCTGTGTGAACTCTCTCAAAGAGCCACAACCGCATCCATATGGGAGGGGAAATGTGTGGCAGGAGCATGCAGGGATCACCTACTATTCAAACCAAGGGCCAGATGGACCCCTCTGTCTATGATGCATTAAAAACCACGACAGTTTCAGATGTACTGTTAACTCCGAGACACAAACACTGATATATAATATTTAAATGCTTAGTGTTTTTAACTCTTTCCCCGCTAGCGTTTAAAAAAAGAAGTTGCCAGCCACCGCCAGGGTTTTTGACCATTTTCACCAAAATGTAATATAGAATAGTTTGTTTTATTAATATCTGAGCATGCAATGTATCAAAGAAAGAGCTGACCCTCTTCTTTTAAAAAACCTAGCTTCTTGCATTCTTTTTTTTTATCAACACTTGATTATGGGTAAGTTTCATAAAAAAGCAACATTTTGAACAAAAAGCTGATAAAATCACGTTTTTGTGAAAGACAGATCAGATCAGATTAAGAGCGATGATCAAACACAGATGGAGTAGATCGAGTCCATCAACACTCCTAATGCATACACAGCCCTGTAGCTCGTCCTGGGACTACATTTCCTTCATCAGGCAGTTTTGATTTATATAGGACAATTTTTGCCCTTAAATAAGCCACAATAAGTGCATTTTTGATTAACGCACATAGAAAAGGAACATTTGTAACCACGCACACAAAAAACAATCTTATACGTAGCTATGAGGTCCGCCAGGAAATGCCACTTGCTTCATTACGCTGCCCGTTCATGACTTTACTAATTATTGATTGGCTCTTTCAAATAGAAGGCGGGGCTTATTTGCTATATTTGGCGTTGCACTTTCTCCCATTTATAAGTAACTGGAGTGGTAGAGGTCTTCACAGGCCCACCTGCATCCGAAAACCCAAGGTCCGACCCAAGACCCAAGTGGGTTTGGGGTCCAAAACTTTGAGTGCCTTAGTGGCCTTGGGTAATTTAAAACGAATGTGCTTTTTCGGAATGTACTCAAGAAGAACCTGTCAGGAAAACATTTAGCATTAACATATAATGTTTAATTTTGATGATCAAGATATTTTTCATATGCATAATTACGTACAATCGCTTATTTTACGCTTCGTCTTACTCACGTGTGTTTTGATCAGGAGATTCAGTACTCCTTCAGAAGATGTGTAATAGCGCCCCCTAGCGTCTGACAGTGGAAACACAGAGAAAATCCTTTTCTCACAAATAACGGAAAATTCAGTGGAAAGAGTTAACCATCACTGATCAGGGATTGAGCAAGAATTTCACAAATAGCTTCTGTAGATAAAGTAACTTAGCACAGAATAACCGTCCCTTTTGTTTTCTTTAATGTTTAAGCCGTGTGGGTAAACTTGCAGACGGCTTTTTACAGGAAGAGTCATGTTAATGGCTTCAAACTGTTCAAGAGTAGTTGGAAAATGTCTCCCTGTTAATTTCAGTTTAATGTACGACCAATGTACAGTTTAATGTACGACCAATGATAATGTACGATACTTAAATCTGGACCAAAACATGACATAACATCTGATCATTTCTCTTTAGAAAATAACATCTGATCATTCCTCTTTAGATAACAACTTTTAATTTGTGGAAAGCAGGCTATTCTGAAATATTATTCTACTCCAAATCATTAAATGACTTTTCACAGTGAAGTAGCTCACCAATACCAGCAGCTCCTCACACAATGACATCGTTCCCCCATGCTTCTCTGTGCTAGAGATACATTTATTATTATATTTCTCACCAGATTTCCAAAGACACTGTCCTGGAGCATCACCATGCGACTCATGTTTCATTATGATTCATCGCTCCACAAAAACTTCTGTCTTTGATGTTTTTCTGAGACAGCAAAGTCTTTTTAAGTAGTGCATTTGCTTAAATTTCCCTAATTTTCTTTACCAATAATATTACTGGTTGAGGCAATTAAAAGCTTAATGTTTTGCCATTTTTTTGCCCAGGAGTGTATATATTTATTAGATGATAAAACAGCTACAAAGGATTACAAAGGGTAGATTCGTTGACCAGCTGCGGTCCCAGGCCTCCACGACTCAACCTCACACACTTGCGGAAGCATTATACTCTAAGGCCAGAATAAAACAGCTTTATGCCGGGTATTAACTCAAACAGGGAGGTCTAATGCCACGGGATCAAGCGTTCCGCGTCATTGACAGGAATGAGGGGAGTCCCACAGGATCATAAACTCTGTCCTGATCTTGTTACGCAGTCAGAGACTACATCTTCTCTCTTACTAAGCCTTTCTGTGCCTGAGAGGGACAGACTTGCAGAAAAAGCCAAGGCTTATCATCCGCTGCTTAGGAAGCTCTTCATCCGAGTTTTCTGTGCATGCACTTGAGGATCTAAACAGAAGAAGTCCTTGAAGATGGGAAAGAAAGAAAAAACGTGTTTTCAAGCATTGCTTTCATCATGATTCAGGGACAAATAAAACTAATTCAAAATGCAATTCATTCATACAATGTCTTGAATACACCTCTTTTATGATGAGCACGTTTTTAATATATATATATATATATATATATATATATATATATATATATATATATATATATATATATATATATATATATATATATATATATATATATATATATATGTATATGAGTGTCTGTAGTTAATTCATATTACTCACTTAATTGTGTAAGTACAAAGCAACTGTCACTTTAAAATAAAGGGTTACACTTTTTTTAAGGTTTCATTGTTACAGTGTAATTATATATTTAAGTACTGATTAATATTAATTAACTTTATGCACTTACTATAGGGCTAGGGTTTAGTTGAGAGTTAGTATGCCTAATTTTTAAGTGTTACCGAAAAATATTGTAACAAAATATGTGTGCTTCACTGCTTATTAATATTTACATTGTTTGGTTAAGGATCAGTTCAGGCTGTGAAATAGTATATGCTATACTCATGTTTATGAGTTAATAATTTATTATATTTGTAAACTGATAATGAAAAAAATATTAAATTGATTGAAAGTAATGATTAAAGATGTGAACACTATTCAGACAATATCTATCTATCTATCTATCTATCTATCTATCTATCTATCTATCTATCTATCTATCTATCTATCTATCTATCTATCTATCTATCTGTCTGTCTGTCTGTCTGTCTGTCTGTCTGTCTGTCTGTCTGTCTGTCTGTCTGTCTGTCTGTCTGTCTGTCTGTCTGTCTGTCTGTCTGTCTGTCTGTCTGTCTATTATTATATTACTTTTTTTAAATGTAATATTTTCCTTGAATGTTGTGTAAAAACTAATATACCAGGGACATAACCACCATAGGCATTGAGGGGGACAAATATATAATATTTCTTAATGCTGTTTTCCATTACGTACCGCTCTGTTTGTTGTTTGTTGATGAACCATTTAAAATGTAAAATTTTTTGGTCTAACACCGCTCGTCAATGTAAAAATGATGGCCAATCAGCTCAAAGAAGGCGGGGCTTAATGTACACAGAAGACAAGTTTTACAGTGAAAGAGTATGTGGTACTGGATTATTTGTAGCTAAACATTTAACATTTGACAACGGTTTTACAATGGATATGTTGAACGACATACATGCAGTGATGCAAACTACTAAACTTTTTTTTAAAACATAATTTCGCCATTTTGAAATTAAAATATCATTTAAAGGATGATGTCATTCACAACTGAATGTGACAAGAAACTTTTTTTTGACATATAGACACACAAACAAAAGTAAATGTGTGCATATTTTTTAAATGGATTAGGCTATAGTAACTAATTTTATTATTGTTATTTCCTTATTCCCTTTAATCCCTTTTAGCCCTTTAATTATTTCATTTCTTTAAATAAAAAGACCACCCCTCCCCTTTCAAAAACAAAACAAAAACCTTTGTTCCTCCCCAATGTTCAAGACATGGTTACGGCCTTGCGGTATACGAGTGCTTATTTGTATGCACACAATAATTTTGTTCTGACTTTTTGTTTGGGTTCAAACCTTAATTAAGGAGTCTCCGCAAACACCCCCAGAAATCGCACCATGATTCAAAGTAATCATTTTCCCTACAATTACCGTTCTATTAAGCTCGTAGGCTGAAATGAACTATTAAAATTCCATGTGGTGTTGGAGTTTTCACCAAAGTTAGCACTTCAGATTGGTGGTTAGCATTGAAAATGTAAATGCCGCAGCTTTAGCAGGCACTTCACATAGCCTCTCTGTCACCTCTCGTTATTAGCCGCCCACTCTCCGTCTGCGTGACCGGCTAGCATGGACGCTTGGAGTGGCAGATGTGGGGGCTGCCACATGATGGCTAATAATGGCGCTCGTTAAAGGGTCTTTATGAGAACCCAGCTAGCTAACTCTCCATCTTAGCTGAAAAGTGGCCGACTACCATGTTACTGTCTCACCACTTTCCGTCACTTGTGTCTTCTCGCCCAAACACCTCGATATGGTCTTATATATTCCTCTTAAGAGCTTTCCAGGTTCGCTGAATCAATTTGATGGCATTCAAACCGTTTTTTGTGTCACTTTGCCCAAGCTCCCTTGAATGGAGTGCTATTGTCTGATAGTTCCGCTGTGTGGATGGCGAGAAGGGGATTTGATAGCGGAGCAATCTGAATTCTGTTCGATTTAGCAAGCGGGATGGACCTCCAGCAAATAAAGGAAGGAGGGGATTGTCCAGTGGAACATCTTAAATGAATGACCATCAGTTAGTGTAACACTATTCTGCTTGTCTTTTAATGCAAGGCCCCAAAGAATGGGATAGCGAGGCAGGTTGGTCTTTGAAAATGGATGACAACATTGTCAGGCTGTTTGAGGCATACAACAAATAAATCAACCATTAAGTCATCTCACAGTTCAAATCCCCTCAAGCTGTTAATAGCCTCTCCAGAGGGATTCATTTTGGCTCCGAGGGCTTCATTTTTGTGTGTATGGATTGATTTTTTTAAGGCTCAGGAGTGAGCATTATGTTTGTGGTTGAAGATAATTGTTTAAGAAATTCTACGGCATGTAATCATTCATAAATAAATGAATTGAGACTATAGGTTGGTTTCCTCCAGAGAAAATTATCTAAAAAATATCAAATATATATATTACTTTTTTTTTTTTTTTTTACAAACATGCAAACTGAGTTGATATATAATGGTTATGACATACAAATATAATAATGTCTACTTTTTGTATAATACATATAAAAAAGTCACTAGCAGTTGAATCATGGAAAGACACTTAGATTTCTTTTTTTTCAGATTTCAGAAATGTTCTCATGAAACCTTTGACAAAACCTCATAAAAGAGGCATATTTTAAAATGAATCTCTATTGACAGTGTAACAATGATTCCTTAACAGATATATAATATTACATTTTTCTTCAGTTTAAATATATAGTATTTGTGGACATGTTAAAATAAATAAACAAACAAACAAACAAACAATGTGCTTTTGGAACACTAGTAATTAATTTCAAAGTGTCACAAGACAATGGATAGTCACATTTCAAAAAAGACAGCAGCCAAGCAAATGAAGATGTTGCAAAGGATGGCTTGAACATAATGCATAATTATAACAGAAATATAGCTGCAGCTAGCCCATAAAACCTCTGTTTACTGAACATTGTAACTAATAACAAATCAATATAATTACAATAAATAATTATATTATTAAGCACACAGTGGAGCCCAATAAATACAATTAGTACCAATCCACACTGCAGACTCACCGCAGGAACATCTTATACTGAATGAGTACTCAAAAAAATTGACAACAACTGTAACAAGCAAGCAAATGATGTCCCATAAGCTGGTAAGTTTGTTGGCAAGCTTTGCTGTGTGCCACAGGGCAGGCTTAGCATTAATAATTCTGAGGATGTGCCAACATAAAGGAAAACACAGGCTATAATGAGTTTATTCCCCCACCATGGACGAGATTAAATGAGGAAACCACTGCAAAAGATGACCCCAAGACCCAAAGTTGAAAGATTCGGAGATCTCCAATCAAAAATATGATATTAATGTGAACTCTTTCATTAATTCTATATGAAGTCAATTTGAATATCAAATGATTTTTTGCTTCCATTAAAATTTTTCCAATAAGCAATGTTGCATCAAAATTGATGCTTATGAAATATTACCGCTCTATGAGAGAGCTAAGATTTTTTCTTTCCTTGATCACCCCATTACTCGCTCAAAGTATTGCATTTTTTATGACCACCTGCTAATCTGTGTATATCTGCACACTTACAGTCAACACTTCACGAGTCCAATGTGTGAGCATCAGGCAGAAAATAACATACACATTCACATGCAGCCCTGATCATAATGCAGCCAACTCGGAGCTCCTGCTCACGTTTGCCTTTGTGTTCATAGATTGCTATTAGTAAAATTCTGGATAGTTGCAACCTTGTAATTCTCAGACTGCTAATAGGTTTTAAAAGCCGAGGCCATATAAATCACACATACTCCTACACAACTGTCACTTATGTTTAAAGCTACAGAATATTCCCTATATTGTGCAGGCACATGGCATTAATGCAGGCTATAGCTGATGAACAAGAAATATTCTTAGTCCTATATGAGTGTTTAGATAGATAGATAGATAGATAGATAGATAGATAGATAGATAGATAGATAGATAGATAGATAGATAGATAGATAGATAGATAGATAGATAGATAGATAGATAGATAGATAGATAGATAGATAGAATTTATCAAGCCTCATGCTTTGCTTCAGATCAAGCTCAATGGGATCGATTAAGGTGTTTATATGAAAGCTTTTCAGGATGATTGAGCCACCAATCCGATTACTGATGGATTATTTTTTTGCATTTAGTAAACATAGCCACTGCAGTATTTCCTCTTTTGGATAATATAATGTAGTTCTTATCATCAGGCTGAGACTATACACTCAGAAACACAATGATTTGTTACATTAACATGAACAATCAGGTTGACAGAAATAAGATTACTTTGGCCAATGTCCTTTGCACATATAGACGTCATGTACACGGTTATTTCCAGTCATTCGTTTCTGCCTATCAAGCTTCAGGAGAGTATTAAACCTTTGACATCGCCTCATTTTATTTTGCCTTCCCATAGCATCTCTCCAAGGACCTGCTGTTTTGTTCCTTGAGGCGTTATTAAAAAGCATATTCAAAACATCAGTTTAGCGGTTAGCCTAGATAAGAAGTAACCTAGCGTTGGTTCTGCATTCGATGTTGTTTTTGCTCTGAAAGGAAAAGATGAAAAGATGAAAAGATATTTGTCCCTAAAAGCTTGTTGTTAGACATTGTGTTAGACCTGTCAAAGCTGTGTGTGGGGATGTGGCTTGTCGTCTGAGAATGGAAGTGACAGCTGGGATTTAAGCGAGGTGTCTGGCTGCTATCTTTCGGTGTCAAACGCACCAGGTTTGGCCCCTCTGGACGTCCCCAGGAGCCCTGCCGCACCCCCAGCGGATCCTGAGCGGACGCAGCATGTGATTAATCGCCGCTCGCTGTAACACAATGACGCACACACATATAGAGTCCACGGCGCCGCTGCAACGCTGCTCTCAGCCAAGAGGTCGACAGAGGGGACGTCCCTCGACGCATGAAAATGCACGCGCCAGGCTTCCGTGGATTCCTCGCACATCCGTTCTAACACAAAACAATCCAGGAGAGATGTAAGATGGGCTCGCATAGCTTAAAGTTACTGATCAAAGCACAATTTCATGTCTAGAAACTTATTCTGCCGCTGCATCGAGGGAATAATGCGAACGCAACGGGAGGGAGTCGATTCGGGTTGATACAACAGTGATTTCAATTTCACCGAGCTCTCATCAGATTCTTGTTTTTTTTTTTTTTCAAGAGCTCAATTTCCTGGCATGCTATGTGTGGGAGTTGCAAGGCATTGCTAGTCAGACAGGAGGTCTTTTAAATGAGCCCTACGAAAATGGAGGCAGTTCAAAAGACATTGTGGATACTTCCAAATCTCTTGTCGATTCCAAGTCCTTTAGAGCTTTGCTTTTGCTTAAGCCTGGCTGCCTAATGAGCTTGCGTTAGCTTAATTAAACCTTGCCCGTCAAGATCCTTGTCAATTCGTTTGGGTTTGTTGGAGGGGATGGCGTCGTAATTGGGAAAATGGCCCCAGGTTCCAAAGTGGAGAAGCGTGCTTTCGACAGCGTCCCCAGATCTTCCCTGGAAAGCTTTCATGTTTTTCTTTCCCCTGGATTAGTCTCCCTTTTGAGTGCTTGGAATCTAATCGTCATAGCAACACAAACTACCACTTTAATGTCCTTTATCTGGAAATGTAAGAAGAAAGGTTGCATTTGGAGACAAAACACCCCGGCTGCCATGGTGATTGCTCACACGCTTACAAAAGCGGTCATGGCCGCGTGCATTCAGACGAGTGCGAAGCACAATGGCCTGAGCTCGAGGGTTATTCAGACCTTATTCTTAGAATACCTCCGCAGCGGTCCTGCATTCTCAAGAGAATTAATACGATCATGGGGGCATTAAACGATGGGGCTTGCGGCTATGCAAGTATCCAACTGAGAGGATAACCAGGCCTTTAATTGACAGCACGGTGTCGCCTCATTATCCCTTTATTGGGTTTTGCAAATAAGATAAAAGAAAACCCGGAGCTCCTTGTGGTAAATGCAAAGTTTAGCCTGAACCTGGACCTTCATTTGCTCGCATGTTTATAATAAAGAATGTGAATTAAGGGTTCACACTTGTAGTTTGTTCTCTTGGTTCTTGGTTCTAAAAACGTCTCGGTTACGTATGGTAGGGGAGCACGGGGCACGTGGTTTAATTTCCACACATGCCAGGATGACGAAACTTTGTGTATTTACTAGTTGCCATATCAATACGATATATAGAAAAAATAGCTCCAAAATTAAAAAAAAAATCTTTGGAAGATATCACTGAACATTTATTTTACCATAGAAAAAGTACATTTCTTACTTAAAGGTGCCCTAGAATGAAAAATTTGCCATAGTGAAAAAATAAGAGTTCAGTACATGGACATCACATACTGTGAGTCTCAAACACCATTGCCTCCTCCTTATGTACATGTAAAACAAAAACAACAGGGGAAAAAAAGTGCTTCTCAAGATAAACCCAACCGTGACGTAAGCGTTGGGGATTATATATATGCACGCCCCCAACATTTGCATCTGTCCAAACATGTGCATTGTCAGGCAGAACTGACGGAGATGGCAGGTAACCAAACTTCTCTCATGGACACATGTCATGTTCCAGGCTGTGCAGGAGACTTTTCTACCCGTCCCACAGATAAAAAATGTCAACTGTCATGGTGGATGTTTATTATAATCCGATACCACAACAATTTAATTCAATATTGTTCGTTTGTTCGGCCCATTTCAAGCAAGCTTCACTTAGCGTCTGAAGAAAGTGGCAATTACAACTGTATTCCTGCAAGCGGTAAGTAGCGATTTATCCACTTATTGACTGTTTAAACAATTTCTGATTAAATTGAAAGTTTCTTAGAGAGACCGCATTGTCTAGATAACGCAAGATGCTAAAAATAGGAAACACCAAGTATCATACACAACTAAATAGTGTGTCTAATGGCAAAGGTTAATATTATTTTCTATAAAAAAATACAACCGTAGATACTTTGCTTACAGATCGTTCACTTGATCCTTCTAGCAAACATCACCTTTTCCACCATATAAGTTAAAATGATATTCATTTGACAAGGGGGGGGGGGGGGGGAACGCTCAGTTTCAGTCAATCTCATGTCAATCTTGAGTACCTATAGAGTAGTATTGCATCCTTCATATCTCCGAAAAGTCTTTAGTTTTATTATATTTATAAAAGAAATATGGGCTGTACCGAGTCTTTCCGGAAAAAAACGAGCGCCTGGAGGCGTATCGTGTGGGTGGAGCTAAAGAATGACAAGCGCGCAAAGCGGTGACGTCCTCAAGCGTGGAGAAACCCATGGCTATCTCAGCTAATACAGATAATGATCCAGAATCAAATCTGAGGCAGAAATAAATTGAGCAGGAGAAACAGCAACATCAGGACGTCCGTCTCTGTGGTATGTACTGTATTTAGTGGCCTGTCAACATTTGTGTGTTTACTAGCAGTTTATGAGGACATGATTCGGATTATGGACTATTGTATGCGACTAACGTTAGACAAGCAAAATGGTTTTGCACGTCAGACTAGTGTAACATTATACAGAGAACAGCAATGGAGTAACCGTTAGCGCATTTGAATGACGAAGCATGCGATCATGTCGTTTACTGATGTTTACTCACGCGACGGTAGCCAACAGCACAGACATTTAAAGCAGTTTTACTCACCAGCTGCTTCCAAAGCAGGACCGAACCTTTATCGCTGGGACCGCTCTGTCAAAAACACACTTCTTTGGTATGATTTGGTGAAGTCCTGTGACAGCAGTGGCGTGGAAATCCACTTTGCGATGCGACTGAAGCGATGTTGTGAAGCTTCCCGTCATTTCTGCGTTCAATTTGGTTCAAATGCAGCGCTGCCTTCCCGGAATGCTGTGCTGAAGCGTTGAAGTCGCTCGACATCACCCATAGGAATAAAGTGGAGCGCGGCGTGGACTATAACCGACATAAGTGTTCACGGACGACTGGATCTGCACCTGTGAGAGTGTTCACTCTCTCGCTCTAGTCACGCGCGCGCGCACCCTACCGGGAGAAAAGCCCGTACGGCCCATACAAGGACCTTCCGTTCTATTAACGTCAAGTCGACCCATACTCGAAAAAAACTCTCCAAAACTTGTGAGAAACCGGAAGGAGTATTTTAGACACAGAAATACTCTATCAAACATCCAACATTAGTTTTTGAAACTTTGTTTATGTTTAGGATGGGAATCCAAGTCTTTAACAGTGTAAAAAGCTCAGTATGCAAGAAACAGCATTTCACCCCCCCTTTAAGTGCAGCTTACTTGTTTATTGGTGTTTTCAGTACATCCGCACACAAGAGAGAGCTCGCGTGCATATGCTTGCCAGATTGGACATGTTTAGGTAAAACACTGGAGAGTATACACGTTTCTTTTCACAGAATAGCTCTGTTTGGGGGATTTAATCACTGAAATCTGGCAACTGGAAGCTTACAAGCTCTTTCTGATGATCGGAAACCACACCAAAAAACAAGTAGGCTGCATTTTATCAATCTCCATTTGAGATGTTTTGCTTTAAACTGTAATTTTGTCGGTCTGTGTTCTGTCAGGACGGTCAGGACTCACAAGCCCCTTTACTGAACTGCTGCGTGCTGTGAGCTGCTGAAATAAGCCAATCAGAGCAGAGCTCAACATTAATATTCATGACCCTTCCAAATAAGGCAAAAACAGAGCATTACATCATAGGGACAATTTATAGTGTTGTAAACGGACCTGTAAAACTGTATCTGGACAATTTTTGCCCTTAAATAAGCCACATACCTTCTATGTAGATATCAGAGAACAATTTAACATATTGTTTCAAATCATTCTATGGCACCTTTAAGTTTATTTTTCATCTCTATTTTTTGTGTTTATTTAAAATAAGTCAAATCTGATATTATATAAATCTTATACCTTATTTAACTGTTGATATTGTTCTTTAATGCTGATCTAACAAGCAGAAGACACTAGCGTTACAATGAGCCCCTATTAGAACTATGATATTATATTCTATACTTTTATGAATTCTTTTGAGAAACCATGATAAAAGGGTGATTAATGAATCAATAATGAGAGTCAATTTTTAGAAATTGTTTATTAGCATTAATTAGCATTTATTAGCACGTTGTATTAGCAACGTGTTTGTTGCCAAAATCTTTTTTTTTTTTTTTTTTAGGATAATTATTGTTTTTTATTGACAAAATATTTTAGTTTGTTTTGGATATGTTTTAATTATATCAGATAACATTTTGAGCTGTCATTTGCTCATGTTACAATGTACCCCATCTATGGGGCATGCTGTCACATTTCACTTTCCATTCTTGTAACACACCATTCTTTCAGGGTAAATCAAGAAAAAACTATACACTGTATTAATGAAACAAAACCATATAATTGTACTAGATGTGCGCAATTAATATGGGAAAAAAGAAATACTCTAAACCCCAAGTGGATTTACACAAACCAAGACAGTCAAAAAGTGTTAGGTTGTGCCCCGCTCTCCCCTAACCCTCGTTCCTCGAAGGAGGGAATGGAGACGTACGTCGAACGTGACCGACTGAAAGGTAACTATATTTAGGCCTGTTAGCATTCACACACATTTTTAACACTGAACTTAAAGGTGCACTATGCAACTTTCCATCCACTGGAGAGCGCCTATTCTAAACAAAGGAGTAGTTTGATGATGCCAAGTGTGAGTGCAGTATCTTGGGATATGTGGTCTTCACCTCACAGCCGGTGGAAAATAGAACTCGGGCAGAAATCATGTTCATGGATGCGGTTATTAACGTTACTGTAGTGTAAAGCAGAGCAGAACCGAGTGTTGTGGAGCTGAGCACGGCCGCTGGAGCGATTATTATACAAACACACGGCTCACGAGTACCGCCGGGGATGCTCGCACTTCCACTTTTTCCGGTCAGGTAAAGCAGCTCTGTTTATCATATCAGATACATTTAAGTGTGTTTAAAATAATGTTATGAGATTCCCTTTGTGCGTTAGCTCGGCGCTGCTGTGACATGCTGCTGTGACACACTGCTAAGAGAAAAGCGATTCTGCAGAATAAAGCTGAGGGTAACGCAGGTATGACGCGATTGACAGGCGACTCGCTCAAATGCTATGCTAAAACGTCCCGGTCTTTAGTTAAAATAGCAATTTTTTCACAATTTACAAATAGTTGGAAACATTTGGGATATTGTAAGTACTCAACTGAACAAAATATATAACACTGGCCTAGTGGTTTTTGGATATTTTACTGCAAAAATACTAGATAGTGCACCTTTAAGGCTACAAAACAAAAGGCATAAGGAAAATGTCACAACTTGTTTAGACAGCTATTATAAAGTATATTTTGTGATGGAACTGCAAAGCAATGAAGTGTGTTGGGCTAAATGTGCCCATTGTATGTGTTTATATGATGGCATTTTAGCAGTTGAGAACTCAAAGAGCTCAAAGGAGACAACAGCATCGGGAATTCCTCAATTGCACACAAACTAAGATCTGCTGCCTGTTCCGAACTGTAATGGGCAATATGAGCAGGCACACTTTCTGTCCTGTTTTGGTTAATTTAGATTTAAGGATTAGTTCTCTTTAAAATGAATTAACCATGATGTACTCACACTCAAGCCATCCCAGGTGTATATGATATTCTTCTTTTTGATGAACACAACCTCGGTTATATTAACAAATATCATGATGCTTCAAAGCTTTATAAATGGCAGTGATGGGTCCATTGAGTTTAAAGCTCAAAAAATTGAGTTTTATCCATTATAAATGTTCTCCACACAACTCTAGGGGAGTTAATAAAACTTTAAAAAGTAAAATATCTAGCTTCCGGCGGCAGACCATCTTCTGTATTCAATTTACGAAACTGGTGCGATGTGTAGAGTGAAGCGTAAGAGTTTTGAACTCTGAGAGGCTTTATTATGTAACAGAGGCCAGCTAGTAGTTGCTGTGTGAGTAAACCTCACTTCTCTGACCTCAAGAGACGCTCTAGCGGCTGATGCTCGAGCTTGTAGCCTTTAGCCTCCTTGTTAGAGCATCCGACTCTCATGTCGGCGGACTAGGTTTCAAGTCCCACATGGAGCGGGCGATTCAAACAGGAGGGGTTACAATTAAACTATTTGCGTAAGCTGAACAAGGAAGGCAGTCTGCCGGAAGCTAGACATTTTTCATTAAAAAAACCCCCTTTGATTTGCTTCAGAAGGCCTTTATTAACCCACTGGAGTCGTGTGGTGCATGTTTATTATGAATGGTTGTGCTTTTTTGAGCTTCAAACTCAATGGCAGACCACTGCCATTATAAAGCTTAGAAGCATCAGGATATTTATTAATATAACTCTGATTGTGTTCATAAGAAAGAAGAAAGTCATTCTATACACGTAGGATGGCTTGAGGGTGAGTAAATCATGGGGTAATTTTCATTTTAAAGTGAACAACTCCTTTAAGGACAATTCACACTGCACCGACAGACAGCTTTGTCGGATTTAGTTGGATCAGTGTGCTACCCATGTCTGCTGCCGTCTGTCTGAGCTTGTTTTAACTGACTGAACTTCACACTTACATATAATTGAATAGAGTAAAGGTTATGTGTATTTGGATTTCTGTCCGAAGGGAGGGCTCCGAGCTTGGAATTTGGCCCGAACCCAGAGTACTCCCCCCATCCCAGGTCTGGATAGGGATAGTTAGAAGTGAGGAGATAAATTAATTAATTAACTGAGTTGATTAACTGAATTTGCTCCTGTGTTAATTAGGTTAATTATCTGAACATGCTCCCCCCGAACTATGTTGAATTGGAGCTTGTCGGGTCGTAGAATTGACACATATAAGGAACTAAAATAATCATAAAATAATCACAACATATGCATGAGAAAAAAAACTATCATGCATAAAAATAACAATCTATATTTAACAGCTAAAATACTTATTCCTGACTGCATCACTAAATTCAGGGCTTCCTTGAATGGAGGAGTCAGAGAACTTCAGTTCACGAGACACACTAGCAACTCACAACTTCCTATTGACCTCCTACCCTTCAAGAGGGTGTTTTGGGGTATGTTTACATGACTACGATGCAGGGCCGGCGTTTGCTATAGGCGAGCTAGGCGGTTGCCTAGGGCGACAATTGTGTTAGGGGCGCGAGCACGCTCTAGTGCCGCCCATTACTTACCATTAAGCATCGAATCGGAACAAGAGAAATACAACATAATGTTTATTAAACATGATCATCATAGGGCGCCCTCTCAACCACACGTTTAATTACTTATCAACCTGATGATTAGATTGAATTGATGGTGATTATTGATTATTAGTTCAGGCGTTAGGTCAGGCAAGTTCTCCTCTTGCGCGTTCATCAAAAATGAGGCGTCTAAACCATAGTCTAAACACGCGGATGCACAGGGACGGAAAAAGAGAAAGAAAAAAAGGAAGAAAATCGAGGTTAGTCTTCTTATCTCAGCCAATAAGTTGTCAAACAAAATACAATTACTTAGTATTATCAATATTATCAACTAATATTTATTTTATAAATATTATTAATATTGTCACTAAGCTATCACTTGCTAGTTCTCTACGTATTACTACATATTGCATACATAACTTCACTGACAATAATCTACAATAACCTACATGGATGTAATTTAAGTCCAGTTCGTTATAAATATGGATAAAGTATGCACATTAGTTATGAAAAGTATGTAGCCTAATCTACATGGGCGTCCGAAGCAAATAAAAAGTGGGGCCTCTCGTTTTTTTTTTTTTTTATAGATGCCATATTATTTACATTAAACACAAAAATGATGTGTTTTAGGCTATTTAAAGATTGAGTAGGCTAGACAAAATTACGGAAATCACCAAATTATCTACAGTGGCTGTGGAGTAGGGGTAAGACTCATGTCATCAAGTTTTGACGCGTATCGATGACAAGGTTCGAATCCACCTTTTGCCACACTCGCTTTATTCCCTTTTCCCATCACATATCAGATCGGAAAGGCATTTATTTTAAAAAGTGAGAAAATATTAGAAAAGTGGAAATAAAGCGTCTAACGTGTTTAATAATAAGTGCTTCTCGGTTAGGGGTAGGCTTAGGTAAACAGACGTGCTGAATTAGAGACGATAAAAGTGAGTGGGACGGGGCGGGGCAGGGGCGCGCAAAACTCCATCTCACCTAGGGCAACCAAAGAGCTAGAGCCGGCACTGCTACGATGCACTAAAAACAGATGACAACATTGTCAAAATGATCCTTGTTCATGTGACTCTGCGAAATTGACTAAAAAGGCTGTACTATGCTGCCAAGCCATAAGTTGGAGATTTGACTTTGTCAAGAAGCACTCTGTGAACACTACGCATACGTATGTGCATGATGTCACTGTTTTCATAGATTTGCGTTTTTGTTGTTTGCATGGAGATGGTAAAGGTTTCTTTTTCAAAGCCTTGCGCTTTGAAACGCATTTTCAGAAGCATTTTTCAGGCCCCCTAAATGCCGTTGTTGTGTAAATGAACAGAAAAAATGCATAAAAAGTTGTTTTCATTTTAAAACAACAACTCACCCATTCTGCATAATTAAGGGCATGGCCACTTGAGTGACAGGTGGATTGCCGCTGCTGTCACCACTAGCCATTTGTTAACCAGGCTCATCAGCTCCACCCACATCCGACCTCTTTGCCCATTTTCGGTTATCCGGAGTGTTGCTCTGCCAAGATGGTGACGGCCGGCTCTGCCCATTTTAAAAATGCACTTCAGAAACCTATGGGGTGACATCACAAACACTACATCCATTATTTTATACAGTATATGAACCAAACCTACCAAGTCTGAAGTGGCAAGCAGTGCGGGGCCAAGAGCCATGGGACTGGAGCGAGGCCGGTGGCGCAAGTGTTAATGAGCGTCACCGTTCTCGAGTCCCACGGAGGAGCTCTGGAAGGATAAAAGGAGAAATGACAGTGAAGGATGAGAGAGGACCAGGCCTGGACTTTATGTTGTTGTTTTGTTTCAGTTTATGTGGCAGTCATCGGTGAGGGGATGCTTCTTTTCTTTTGTTTTGTTCTTTATTTTTTTTACTAATTAAAGTTATGTTAATCATTTGCCGGTTACATCCTTCTCTGAACACACACTTAGAATTGTTTTGGTTGGTAACAACTTAACATTGTGTAAAAATCTGTCAAGTGAGTAACTCAGTTACTCACTTGTGCAGAACTGTGGCATATAAAATGTCAGCACTTACTGCCCAGCTGGCACCTTGACATTAATTTGACATCAAAACATTGACGTCATCATGACTTTCATTCTAGACCTATTTTGTGACGTAATTTTGACATCAATGTTTGATGTCATACCAATGTAAAATTGAATCAAATGCCCAAATACATCAAATGCCCACTGGGTGCCCTAAAAATTGTAAACTGTCGAAATGGTCAATGAATGAATTGAAACGATTCTTTTAAAACTAAAAGCCAACATGAAACAGAAGTAGCAACATATATTTTCTTCTGAATTATTATGAACATCTAGGTCTAAAAGATTATTATTAGAAAAAAAAATTTAAACTGGAAGATTTTGACATGTAGTGTTGCGATAAAAAATTAATATGAGCTTGATACGATTCAAATACGAGTTGATTTTGGAGTGGCGGGGTTTAAGCAGACTAAACGATTGCAAGTCTGGCATACATCATGAGAGAAGTTTCATCTGAAGACCCAGTTTTAATGTTTTGATAAAAAAAAAAAAAAAGAATAATAATTAAAGAAAAAAAAAAACCTACATGGGTGAATCATTCACATGTATTATGCATTTTGAAAACAAATCAGATTTCATTTCATGCATTTATTTTACAGACAGGTTAATTTCACACAAACGTCAAAATATACATCATTTTATGGATTATACAAGACATATCTGCTACAGGAAAAGGGATCTAAATGAGGTCTTCATTTAGTATAGTCACACTTCTATTTTAAGCCCAGCTCATACTTATTTATGAATAAAGAAATAGAAACATCTAATTTCATCATTGCAACAAATACAAATATATAAAGGTTTTTGATTTAAGCTCTGCAGACGGATTAACAATAGTAGCTGGAACATTATGTAAAGCAGACTTCCTTTACCAAATCTCTGAAACAACAATAACTTAAAGAAAAAACAAGGATACAAATTTGGCAACACTGAAGCGAACAAAGATCTGCTGTAGAAGGGAGGGAGCTCTGTGGCTCCACTTAGTCACCGCTGAATAATTAATATATAATGTGGAAAGGACACTGTGGGAAACATGGACGTCTTGAAAATGAGTGTAGAACATAAGAAACATACAAATTGTCCAGCATCTGACATGGAGTGCAGGATTTACTTTTCTAAGCTAATGGACAATGTTAACATGACAGATGAGAAATCAGGTGGAAAAAAATCTATAGACTAACAGATCATATCTCGAGCATTCGAATGTCATTTTTTAGGTCTCTTTACACAATTCAAGCAGCAGTGTTGGGACTTTTATAAGTAATGCATTACAATATTGCATTACTTCTTAAAAGTATCTAATTGCATTACTTAGTTACCTTGAATGGAAAGTAAGCTATTACATTACTTTTGTGTTACTTTTTTCTCACCTGGGCTGGACTCGCTTGTTTGTTTTTTAATAACAAAATAGCAAATGTAAAGGCCCTTTCACATGAAGTGCAAAAGGAAATGCTAATTCACATCTGTACTACACATTTCAGCTGTTCTGCTGTTCTGGATTACAGAATAATAGGACAGAGGTAGATAGTTCAACACTTCAGCAACAAAAAACAAAACATTTAACAAATGTGATGTTAATATAAATTATGTTTTGCTTAGTATGGTTGAATTGGATCATCAATATCAGTAGAAAATACATTGGTTAATAAAGTGAGATTGTCAGAGTTTTCCTCTAACAGTTCTGTCAGTCTTGTCTTTTTTTCATGTCTTTTTGTTTGTGTTGTGTGTCACCACATGGCTTTGGCTTTTTTGTGTTTGCCATGTGCTCCTCTTGTTCAGCCGCCTTGTTTCAAAATCCTCTTGTTTAGTCATTCATTCCTTGTTTGTCTGAGTTTGTTCACCTGTTCCTTAAGTTCTCCGTTCCTTGTTTGTCTCAGTGTTCACCGGTTCCTCAAGTTTCCTGCTTCCTTTATAATATGCACTCTTTACCTCGTGTGTTGCTGGTTCGTTATATGTTGTGCCTACATGTGCTGATTCTAGTATTGGTAAGCGTAAAGCTGGGAATACACTGCGATTTCTGTGTGATTTCAGCAAGGTTACCTATACACTCTACGAGTAGATCACATGCAATATAAAGCCAAAGTTTACAATTTATGTGCTCACAATGTGTGGTCCGACTGTCGAGCACGACTTGTCTGCTTACACTGACGGGTGAAAAATTACCAATAAAACCCCTGTGCCTTGTTGCGACGATAGACCATGGTGTAATATAGAGATAGCCTATCAAATGCATTAGCTATCGATATCAAGAGGTATTTAGAATTTATTTATAAACATTATTATTATTATTAGAGTAGACCAACTTTTATTATTAAATTGATTTTAGGCTACATTAATTTGCACCCCCTTCCCCCAACAATTTCATAATGCATAATTGACACACTGCATAATAAAATAATAGATAGAATACTCCTCACTATTTAAAAACATTTAGCCTGATTAAACAAGGAATTATAGGTCTATAGTTAAACTATTATCAGTCTATAATGTCAGAACACTGCAATAATGTCAGTCTCAATGAAAAGTAAGAGCAGATTTATATAAAAACAACTTGTTTAACAAGAAATGGACCTAATTCTCTTCTATTTTT
The DNA here is from genome assembly GCF_024679245.1 of Pseudorasbora parva. Classification (NCBI taxonomy): domain Eukaryota; kingdom Metazoa; phylum Chordata; class Actinopteri; order Cypriniformes; family Gobionidae; genus Pseudorasbora; species Pseudorasbora parva. Next base: position 12,929,367 of record NC_090194.1, on the reverse strand, counting down.
TCTCACAATATGGACCAAGATAGAAATATTGAGAAAATCAATTAAGACAGTAGGCTATGTATCAGAATGTTGAATTAGATTTATCTCTCGTTGTCTGAGAATATGCGCCGAAAGCTTGTCAGGTTTTACTTTCACTTTCTGTAGTGAATAATTGAATGGGTTTGAGACTGCGTTTGCACATTGCGTGATATCCACTGACTCGCGTTTATAAATTAAAACGGAAAAAGAAAAAAAAGAAGAGAAAAAAAGGACAACATGACACGTTGTGTCAAGATGGACAACGGTTCCCACTTCCTGTCATAATAAGATTAAGTAGGCTAAATATTAATTAATATTAAATAAAAGCAAGTAAGTAAATACATAAATAAATAAAGTGTGAAAGTAAAACAAGTATCCCTAAATTAATGATCCACATAAATAAATTAATAAGAGGCACTGGATATGCTGGAAATATACGGTGGTTTGGAATACTAATTATCCATTTTATCCATTATCCAACACAAACTGGAGGCACAACAGTTTACGTAATTTCTGCTATTTGATAGCTGACTACATAACTTAAATATCTCCCTCTTTTCGTTTTCTTCCTTGCTGCTTTTAAAAATGAATTGGTTCAACTTCTGCTTTCGCGCGGGCGCAGTGAGGGGAAATAGAGCAATCAGTTCGTGGCGCTGCTTCAGCTGTGCGATAACCTCACGAGGTTCATACATCAGCGAATGGTGAAATATTTTGCTAAATAAAATGATCCTGCCAGAAGAATTGCGTGATAACTTTATGACGTCTGTATCATCCCAGCACTGTAAAAAAATAATAATATTTAAAATGTAAGTTACCTGGTTGCCTTAAAATTGAGTTCATTGAAGTACTTATTTTTAGTTAATAACATTTTTTAAAATTGACATTACCCTTAATTCAAATAGTATTAAAAGACTTTGTAAGCATATTGCGCGGAATAATGTAGTGAAACATGCCAAATTTTCATGATTTATCATAACATTTTTTTATGTGGTTCAGATACAATAACATTTTGAGTTTCTGTTTATTAGACCAATTTCCTTCATTGTATTAAGTCTTTTTTATTTTATTTCAATGAACGCACATTTTAAGGCAACCAGATTACTTACCCTTTTAAGTTAAACCAACAATATTTTTTACAGTAAGCTTTTACGCATGCGCTGTAAGTTACATTTGGCGTTTACTGACATTTCATGAGAAACTTTTGGAAAACTTTGGTGGACGGAGTGCATTTTGAAACGAAAACGTTTTCAAATCTATCCAGATTAATGTAGACATAGCTTCGGTGGCCACCAATCGATGCATTATTAAACAAAACACTCAGATATTCTTCAGAAAAACACATCTGCACTAAATGACAACAGGTGTGATTTTAATTCTGCCTGCTAACAAGTGTTTGTGGGGGTCTGAGATCATATTTATTAGTCCATTATTCAGGCTAAACTCACAACAGTAAATAATTTCAGTAAAATTTCCAACTTAATCTAAACTAGCAGGTGCATGTGCACACAAGGGACTTCAACCTAAAATAAATTGCAACAAAAGCACGTTCCAGATCTGATTATCTGGTCCCAGACAGGCCGCCAGATTGACTATAAATACTTTTTCAATTTGGACGATTAGAAGGGGGATCACTCTGAAGAGCTTGAGAGCTTTTGGGCCACGGCAGGTAATCCTTTTTTTCCGCTAAAAGCTAAATACCAGGAGGGGAGATCCATATCTATTCCCCTGTGTCTGGAGGAAAGTCTTATCAGTGCAACTTCCAGCATCACCAAAGAAAGACTTGTTGCGTTAAGACCACAAACGAGAAGAGTGGCGTATCATCATCAAAATGAAATTAGTGACCAGTGAACTCATTTTTATTGTATATCTGGAGAATTAGACATCTACATCCTTTGTATTCATCTGAAGGAGATTTCCTTATTATCATGGCACCATGTGACCTCATGGATTACAGGATTAAACTGAGAATCATTAATGACCAATCATGATTTGTCCAAAGATAAGGGATGTCACATAAGAGCAACATTGATAACGCCGTCGGATAATTTCTCATTATGCTAGCAAAATTACTCAGAATCCAACTGCACACAGGTTTGTCTTCATGCTCGAGACACTAGGAATATGACATGTTTTCAGAAATGGCAGCGTGAAGAAACGGAAGATTACAAGAATAGCCACATAATGTGATGGTCTGGGGCTAACCCTCGCCGTGAACTGCATGTCAAGTAGCATCTGCGTAAAAATACCATCCAGGCTCATAAAACTTATGTTCCTCAGCGCTTCCTCGGCTGTCATCTCTAGATAAATGGCCGTAAGCTGATCTCCTTCACCAAGTCGTTGTTATTATTAATGATATTTTTTTGGCAATGTCACTCTCAGTTTCTTTCTTTTTGCAAACCAGGAAACGGATGAATTTCATGGTTGTTTGATGTGCAGCCAACAAACAGGAGCTTTTGAATGTTTTGCTAATCACCTGCGAGCTGTCCAATCAGAAAGGAGAGACCTTGTTGACTTTTAATCAGTGCGGCTTGTGACCCAATCTTGCTGTAATGTAATATACGCCGACTCTGAAAAAGAAGGAAATGGTTATTTGTTTTTCCTCACATCATGGCGGTTCCAGCAACAAGGAGAAAGAAAGAAATGAAAATGCTCAAATTATTCAGATTCTCTCTACTTTCTGTCAAATAAGTGTTGTGGCCTTGTAATCAATCATATAATCATTGTCTCAATTATAATCTGCTGTTGCTTGTTGCAACTCCATGAGTTATTCTTGAAACACCAATGTGGATGTTTTGGAGATGTAAAAGAGATGAGGAAGGCTGTGAAACCAATTAAAACCAATCATGGCTTATCACTTTGATAAATATGCTTGAATTAATTCCATATTGCCGCACTAATGTGGAACGCATGTTTCCACAACCCTGTAATTAAAAGACTTGCATCACTGGAAGTCTTTGTTAACCATAATTTGCACTGGAGATTAATTATTTTCACGGCAAAATAATACAGAATAGGTCACTGGGTTTCATAATTGTTCAAATTGTTTATTTTTTATTTTTTTTATTTTATGTTGCACTCCATTCACCTTTGTGTAAATAATGGAAAAATAGACTGTGTCACAGTAATTCAGATCCAGGTATATAAACAAAGCAAACAAAGAATTTTTTTTTTTTTTTAGCAAATCATACAGAAGACCTGATACAACACAACTCAGATATATTTACTATATATATTATATATACATTATCTCATTATATCTATCTCTAAAAAATCTAATTAATGGCCGGATATTTTCTAATTGAGAGAATTCTAGTTAAGAAAATAAGGGTGTGCCTCAATCAGCTCCTGTGTTCAGTAGACAAGGCACTGATCATTGAGGCGGCCACATTCATGTACACAATACAATGATTCATGACCTAGGAGACTGGGTGCTGATTGAGACGCAGCCCAAGGGTTCAGTAGTCAGAGAAATGATCAGGGAGTCGGCCATTTTAAGGACTATTGGCCATTTCAAGGGCTATCATGAACACAATCTAGTTAACATTTATAATTTATTTATGGCTGAAAAGTTGCACTTATATGTAATAAGCAAAGTATTTTTCATAATGTACTTTAAATCACATTACAAGTAATGTAAGAAAGATATAAGCTCTGCTATTGTTCATAAATATCAGTAATGATGTTGTACAGTGAGGACATTGTCACCTAGCCAGAAATAGAGTCATCAGTGTTCCATTGTGTAGTGAGCCAGCGTCTTTTACTATCCAAACACCCGAACTCATATACACCATATACTGATTCACGAGCTCGGGTATAGTATAGCTCAGTATAGGTCATAACTTCGCTCCCTCCATTTATTCTAATGGGATGCAAGACAAATAATCAAATTAGTCCAATTTTTTATTTTTATTTTTACAAAGATGGTTTTGTTTAGTCTGCCTTTCACTAGACCAAGCTCAATCTTTTAAGATTGAACATTGGTCTGGAGAGTCTGCTAAGTATTTTCTACTGCACAAGAGGCGTGATCAACAAGCATAATTCAAATAACTCTCTACGCAATTGGATAGTCCTTCAACCAATCAGACCACAAGAGGGGTTGTGATGAACGGGCATTGATGCATCGCTTCTCTAGCCGTCATTGTGTTAAACCCGCCAATAGCGCGCCAGGTGGATAAGCCGGTCTGACATTGGTTCCTGCAAATGTTTAATAGAAGCAAGATAAATTAATGTACATCTCTTACAGATCAGGCTGGGTTTGCCCAGTCTAGGTTTCTGTCATTTTAGGAAGTATTTATCACGCTGATGTTTTTTAAATAAGCTTGGTTTTAGTAATTATTTGATGCTATAAAAACGGGTGGGTGAGCTGCATGATTGACAGCTGTGATTGACACTTGTCCCTAAAGTTGTCCCTGAGGCACCAACATACTTTTTTCTGGAATTTCGGGAGGAGATTGAAGCTTTAGCCTTAATTTCTACATTTCCATAACCGTTCATGCCTTAAGCTGAAGCAGCGCCACGTGCCTTAAGTACTATGTACTTATATCAAAAAATAAGTACAGTGTACTAACTGTGTTCAAATTATATTGCAAAGCACTTTTGCTGATATTGAGGTGGGATACGGGTAGAGTTAGGGACAGGTGTGGTGTGTGGGTCAGTTTAAGGGTAGGGTTAGGTTTAAGGGAAGTGCCAACTGTGTAATTACAAATGTAACTACAGAAATTAATTAATAAGACGTAATTACATGCAGGTATTTTTTAAATATAAGTACAATGTAAAAACATGTATGTACACAATAAGTGCATTGTATCAAATAATTAATTAAAATGTTAGGACATAGTTAAGGCCACCTAATATAAAGTGGGTCCCTGTTCATTTCACACTGACATAAGTTGCTCTGCAGTAAACTGTACTAACTGTACTAAACTGTACTATATTTTCTGCGGAAATGTGGGCAGGGTTTTGATATCTTGACTTTGATATCAGGGTTTTGATATATTGGCTCTACTTTCTGCTCCTCAAGTCCCAAGGACACTATACTGCGCGCAGGTCCCAAATCAGCACAAGATGTCAGCGCCATTTTCTGACATTGGTGGCTTCACTTTTCTGCAAAGGAAGATATTAAAGGGGCATCATCTATCTTTTTTCAGTCTATGTAAGAAAAAAATCTAATTACCAATATTCAATGAGAATAGACATTACAGTAAATCATTAAGCTCCTACAAAATGGTCTTTAGTCAATAAATTGTATTTTTAATTGGTTATGCAGCGTTTTTGCAGGTCTTTGTCTAGTAGTTAAACATTAATAATTATTTGTAGTAAATTCACATGTCAAAATGACAGGGATAACACATTAAAGTTGTAAATTGCATGACGGTAATAACCTAAAGAAGCTCCCAAAACAAATGTGGTAGAAAAAAAATCCCCCCCCCAAAAGAACTAAAATCAAAGCTGGTCTCATCAGGACTTGCTTACACTGTTAATCAATGACTGATTGCTATTGAAAGCCTCCTGAATAAAAAATCTCCAGGGATAAAAGAGTGTTATGTGTTTCTGACAGGCAAACTGCTTTACAAAAGCAAAAATGAGCCTGTTTGGTGCATTGACCTATTGAATTTGATCCTCTGAACACTGACTTCAGAAGCTAAAGCTTTAAAGCCTTTTAGTCACTGTAATGAAACGAAACACCTACGTCGTCTAACAGGACTTAAATGATCTTTCAATGCCAATGAACTTTTTACTGATTGGTGCATTGGAGAGTACAACTTAACAAGCTAGCAAATGAGATAGGGAGCTCTTCAAATCCACAACAAAAACGCCTGGGGCTCATTCAAGCACCAGAGGCAACTTTATGTCTGCTGACAACTTGATTTAATGTCACAGCGTCTATTTATGTGTTCTTTTATCCTAGCAGCATGCAGAGCTGTGGTCATCACGGAGGAACCTATTTCTTTCGAGTTCATAAAGCAAAGGAAAAGACTGCATATCTGTATTTGACTGGAGCCAACTGACCTCTGCCTTTCACTTTGTTTTGCAAAGAGGTGCTCGGGTACAAGACATAAGAACAAATGACCTCTAGCAGTGGATCTTATCAACTTATCCTCTTTAGTTTTATTCATGTGAAGTTTTTTGCGAACCAAAGCAGACGATTACTGAGACTGGAAATACAGCAGCTTCCTGTCACTGGCAAATTTTGGACCGGAGTGTTCCCTCCAGAGGCGCCTTTAGTAGGCCCTTAGAGAGGCTGTATTGCACTAGATTGCCAATGGGGGAGAGAAGGAGAAAGTTGGAGGACCTAACAACTCCCAGGTTTTAATTAAGACACATGTCTTCGAGGGCAGCGTTGCAGAAAGTTCACAGCGGCCTACTTCTGGCTGGGTATGCAGGGCCTTCGGGGGTTTCTCCTCAGTGGAACATTCAATTGATTACGACACCTCACAGCCGGGCTGGCAGAGAAGACCTCCTCCAACACTTTGGTTTCGTGCTGTGCAGACTTGTGATGTTTCCAGTTTGTCTTCGCCTGACTTTACGGATTTCGCTTCTCTTCTCTTCTTTTATTTTCTTTTAATTTCAAGGTTGTCCTTTGCATGTAATGGAAAAATATATCATGCTGCCTTTAGAAAAAAAAACTGTTAATAAAGAAAGGAGAGTTTGTGGGAATATAGAGAATCCTAAAACCGATCGTTTTGGTCTTGGATCCTGATTGGTCAATACCAAGGTCACATTTTCAAGTAACCAAATAACATGCTGTTGTTAAGCGGCAACACCTTTGCTTTTCCTGTTCAAGACTCATTTTCCTGGGGTTTGTTTTTACAGAGGAGACTCCACACAGTGATCTATTAAATGTGTTGACAGATTTTTTTGTGCTCCATTTTTGATAATTAGATGTTGTTGCTAACTGATTCATTTCATCTTCAGCTTTACAGAAAATATGCTTTTAACTCTGTGCTACAATGGAATTGCATTAATGCATTTTCTCATTGGGAATATTTACTGGCATTAATTATATTATAACATTTATTAATTTTTAAGATGTGTTTACCATGATATAATTGCAAATAACAATTGTTATTTGATTTTTTTTTTTTCAGAAAAAAAAACAAAGTTTTATGGTAATAGCAAGATGCACGCATACATAGCTGCTCCAGTGGACAAAAGTGAGAATGTTTGCTTTAGGAAATATATATGATATTTCACTCAAATTTGTAGTTCTACAGTACACCAACTAATTCAAGAATTAAGGGGGGGGGGGGGGGGGGGGTATTATATATGAATTACATCATAGTCTGTATGAATACTCAATTCTTATTGGCTTGAATGTGTCAATTAGAGAGAGAGAGAGAGAGAGAGAGAGAGAGAGAGAGAGAGAGAGAGAGAGAGAGAGAGAGAGAGAGAGAGAGAGAGAGAGAGAGGAGCATATAAACTTATCAACACTGCTATTAATAAAATACTTTATCACTAAATTAAATTTTTAGTAACGAGTGATAACACAGCTGTTCTTGAAGTAATTCAACTCTGTGTTGGGTAGTTCTTTGCCACGGCGTTGTCAAGTGAGACAAGTCCTTTCACTTGGCTGCCATCTTTGAAACGCCTCTCGGGCATTCAAGTGCAGTTCCTATCATATTTTTAGACACAAGCAATGCAGTATACATGCCAGGCCCAAGCCTGCAGTCTCCCTCTCATTTACTGAAGCTTTCGCGCCTCGATCCCCCCCCGGTGGCCGGTCCCAGTATAGCCGCCCCTCTGTGTTTTCTAATGGATGCGAGACAAACTAAACAATTAAATTACACTTCAAATATTTTTTCCCCAAAGTTAGTTAATGTCATTGAAGGCAGTTATCATCACGATGATTTCATTTCAAGTGTTCGTTTTTAAAATAAGTTTAGTTTTAGTTAGTTATCTGACGCTTTAAAAACAGGGGGTGTGACGTCATGATTGACAGCTGAGACTGACATCTTCTCTGAGTGAAGTTGTCACTGAGGCACTAACTGACTTTTTTCAGAATTTTTGGGAGCAGATTGGAGCTTTAGCTTTAATTTCTACATTTCCATAACTGTTTATTTCACACCAACATAATTAATTGTTCTGCATCTGCGAGAGTGTGGGCGGGCTTTTAATATCGCAGCTGTACTTCCTGCTCTACTTCCTGCGCTCTACTGCGCAGACTCTGTCCTGAAATCGCTACTGCGCAGACTCGGTCCCAAGATGTCAGCGCCGTGCAGGCCGCCTGAAAGCTTCAAATATGGCAAGCGGAAACGGATGATGTCGAGTCGTCCATATTTTTTTACGGTCTATGGCCAGGCCAGTGTGTGGCGCTGTAATTCTGCCACATAGGAGTTGTGTCTAGAAGGGGTACAGCAATGGTAGGATGTGAGGCAAAATATCAAGATAAAGTAACAATAAATACATTTGTTACTTAGCAGATTGTTTTATTAATGCCTACCCTAACCCTAACCCTATAAATGATGCGATGTTGATGTGCGCATACCCAGTGCCCATTGTTGTATTGCCTTCTTGTTTTTATCGTTAGGGACAAGGTGTGATGACATCACCGTTTCACAAAATATATGGATTGGCTGAACACACGAAAACGCAAGTCTGTCTGTTTTAGATTTATCCACTCTGGGACCCGTTTTCAAAAAATATTGGTTTCAGGCTCCTAAAAAGGCGGGTCTGTCTGGACATCTCCCGTGTCTCCGACATGTTTCTATAAAAACCAGAGCTTTAAACGGCAGCTGCAGTGACACGAGGACTACTAATGAACGATTGCCATAATTAATGGGAGTAGCACTGTCACAAATGCATTTGTGACACATACAAGACTTTGCATCGAATAAAAAAAACAAAAAACAAAAACAAAACAAAACAAAAAAACACAGGATTATACACATAGAGTTAACACGGTAAATATGACACAGCTGATGGCAATCAGCGATGATGAGTCCACGCAGTGAGTTCTGGGAAATGTAGTCCATGTTAGAATGACAATGAACAAGAGGGGAGTGCCCTCTGCTGGAAATTCAGCATTATTTGCCTGTATATCAGTGTAAGGTTGCTATTTTACATTTTGCTGCCCTATATCATCTAAAATAATAAATAAATAAATAAATAAATAACAGTAATTATACATCAAACCAGTGTAATAAAAAGGCACAAAAACAAGCTCTGAAAAACTTAAATGCCACAAGTTCTTAAGTCAGGGACACTCTCAGAAAAAAGACAGAAAGATAAAATCAATAAACATGTTTGAAAACGTTTCTATGGTTACTGTTATGCCTTCAAGTAGCTGTATAAAACACTCTATGGTAAATACCAGCAGAAAATTAAAAAGAAAAAGACTGAGAATGAAAGGTAGAGAGGCAGCATAAAGGATGCAGCCTCTGGAACAGGTTATGTTCAGAGAGTGAGATGCTATGGCTGCTTACATACCCTCAAAGTTACCTCTGTTTTTGGAACCAAAAGTTGAAGTTATCTGTTTGCTCACTCTTAAACATACCCAGGTATGTCACATGCTTTCTGGAATAAAAGCCAAACCCTCTGGAACTAAAGAGGGCTTATATACACAAGACAATGAACTGAATCTAATTACTGAATAACCACACTCTTAGAATAAAAGGTTCTATATTGACCCTTAAAAGGTACTATCGGCGCTGCGTATTTGAAACCCCTAAAAGATTCTACATAGAACCCTTTTAAGAGCCAAAATGGTTCTTTCTTGTCATTATAGAACCTTTTTAGCATAAAATTTAGCATCTTTGGAGTTACTCTGGAAACAGAGAACAAAGTAAAACAAAAAGATAACTATGGCAGGCGAAATATGAACTGAATACAATGAAAATGAAACATGCTTGTTTACAATTCGACCACTGTGCGTTTGTTTCAGAGGTGGACAGTAACTAAGTACATTTACTTGAGTACTGTACTTAAGTACACTTTTTGAGTATCTGTACTTTACTTGAGTATTATTTTTCTGGAAACTTATGACTTTTACTTCACTACATTTGAAATACAAATATCATACTTTTTACTCCACTACATTTCTATCAAGGTAGAAAGTCGTTTCTGTAGCAGCTCTAAAAGTCGCTGGATGATTTTTTCCTCCTTTAAAAGGTTTTTTGTTTTTGTTGCAGACAGTCTGTCGGGAATCACTCTTATAGTCATATACATTTCCCAACTTTTTTTGAACACTGATCAGTTCATAGCAAAATGGAAGAAGACGGTTCTTAAGCACAAGTGTGTGCACCCATAGCCATACTTTGAAAGTATGTTTCAGTTTAAAAAAATAAATCAAGATTAGTTTAGTTGCCATACACTTGATGCATGTCTTATAAAATATTTAAAATATTAACGTCTGGAAGAAAGAGAAGAGTAAAGTTGGGAGAATATCAGAAGTGTATCAGTGTATTGGATCCGTGCATTGGGCCTTAAAGTGACATCAGCTTTGTAAAGGGCTTTGTAACTTATATACAAGTATTTACTGTAAATGAGTTTAAGTTAGTCGTATGCTAGTATGTCAGATGGAGCATCACTGAATGACTTAAACCACGATGACAGTGTGCATTTATACAACAATTATAAAATTATGCGTTGACATAAAAAAGGAAATTTACTTTTGATACTTAAGTACTTTTGAAAACAAATAATTCTGTACTTTTACTTAAGTAAAAATCTGTTTTTACAATTTTCACTTGTAACGGAGTAATATTTGACCAGTAGTACTTTTACTTTTACTCAAGTAATAGAATTGTGTACTTTGTCCACCTCTGGTTTGTTTGCCTCTTGCAGTGGCTCATATCATTTCAAAAACGCCTAACAAGTAAAACATGCCTCTCTAGACATTGCGTTCTCCCCAGTCCACTGTCCTGCATCTCACATTTTAAAGTGTGGATGGCCCTTTACATTGCCTAGGAGAAATTGAAGATTAAAAGTAAATCAGGTCCAACTTCTGAGCGAAAGGAAATGCTTATCATCATAATGGTGACATCAAATGAAGCACAGTAATGAAATATGGTAATTTTTATAGTAATTTCTTGTCTTATGGCAGATCAGTTCAAGTCAGTCCTGAACTGATTTTACATTTACTGTATATTATATGCCGAACTAGTTACTGTTAAATTAAATCCTGGAAATATTTTATGACTGTGCAAAACACCTCACTGCTGCAGAAGCATCTCTGGCAGAATTATGTATCACTGCATTACATATAGGCCAAAGTCATCACAACATGCAGGGGAGTAAAAAACAACAGCAACACATATATAAAAGCACTTTGCTTGCTCTAATTTTCTTCACACAACCTCCTTCAACGAAGTAAAACATGTATGAAACCTAACGTGAAAAACATAAAGAAAGTTGTAACATAAGAGTGTTGCAATGTGCAGCACTGTAAAGAAACAGTGTCTGAATCTGCTCTGTCTGAAAAGACTGACATTATTTAACTATGACTATAGCAACAGGAAAGCATTCATTATATGGTGATTTGAGGTGAGAGACCGCTGGGGCCTGGTTGGGACACGGGCGGCTTTAGGTTGTAGAAGAAGTCATGAATGTGTGTAAAAAGCGCTCATGTCATAGGCCTGGCCCCGCATTTCCTCAGTTAGCGCTAATCTCTCTGTGTCCAACCACTCCGATGATCTGGGAACCGTGCCACCCTGAGCGGGATTAGTGGAGAGCTAACAGGATCCTCCCGTTTGTCGGGTGGAAATGGCACGGGGAGGATCGTGGATGGGGCATTACATTAATTACAACCTTTAGAAAGTAGGACGGCTCTGTATTTCATGCACCGCTTCCTGGGATTGAGGTGTGTGTGTGTGTGTGTGTGTGTGTGTGCGTGTGTGTTTGTTTTACATACACTGTTCTCTCTTGGTTCCCATTTCTCATTTATACAAAGTTAGTTGCTGCATTGACAGTATACCTTACCTTCTTTAAACTCTTGCAAGAGAGAAGAAAAATCCCTTTATACCTCAACTGACAAGTGACAAACAGCCGAGGGACATTCAGCACACATAGAGAATAACAGTATTTGTATCAAGAACGTGTAACCAAAAATGAACATGACCTCATAATCATAATCTCTTCGTGCAATTTTTTTTTCAAGAGGCCATTTCACTTGGATGTGTCACAAAAGACAACACAAGACACTTGAGGCTTATGTTTCATGCACATTTTAATAAGAATTGTGAAAAATAAAATGAATTGTATAAACAAAATATGATTGTGTTTTGTCATTTTCACAGTTAACTCATTTGCATAATTTATCAGATGCTTAAACGACACTATCAAGTGGCGGCCGGCAATTCATTCCTAGCGAATTCCCATCAGAATGTGATGTGCTCTGTACTCTTCAGTAGCTTGATTTTATTTCCCAGTTTCATGATTCTATGGTGGACTGAAATGCAATAGTCTGCTTTCTGTCTGAGTAAGATTTTTCATTAAATGGACTGAGGAACAGCACTATATCTGCAGCATAAAGCCCCTTCACCTCTGAGAGCAAAGAAAAGCCAACAACTTCTGTGAGGTTAACGCATCCTGACAGTGGCCTCCTCTGGGCCAGAGTCTCTCGGCCAACTCTCTCTTTATATCTGCTCGGCAAGGGGAGACATCTAGTAGAGATGAAAGTCTGAGCATGGGAGTGGAGCTTGGGAGATTAGTTCATCACCAAACTGGATTGTAAAATTTAAACCAATAACATATAGGTCATTGTAAGTGTAATTTATGTAGTATTTTCAATGTAACCACAATGTTTAAAATCATTTTTTGGCTTTTGTCAGGTGGTAGAATCAAATAAATAAAGTACAGCAAAGATGCATAAAATAAAGTGCATTTCAGATTTTTCAGGTATCTAACAGTGGTTAGTGGTTAGATATTATTCAGATATCTAACAGTGGTTTCCACGTAATCGAGTATAAAGTAACATTGCATATTATAATTTTTACTGTAAAAATTAAATAAAGATGAATTATTATTGAAGTTACAAAAGTTATGTAGTCAAGAACAGGGAGTGATTTCTTAGTAATTTGTTGTTTGATTAACATTAAAAACTCGAAAGAGGAAACGAAAAGGCTTCTTTCCCTTTGCACTGTAGTATTTTTTTTGCAGTAAAATATCCAAAAACCACTAGGCCAGTGTTATAAATTTTGTTCAGTTGAGTTCTTACAATATCCCAAATGTTTTCTATTTGTAAATTGTGAAAAAATTGCTATTTTAAGCAAGGAGCCGGGATATCTGAGGGAGTCGCCTGTCAATTGCGTCATATCTGCGTTACCCTCGGTTTCTGCTTTACTCTTGTGTGAACAAGTGTCACAGCAGCCGCTGAGCGAACGCACAGAGTAACGTCATAACATCATTTTAAACACACCTAAATGTATCTAATATGATAAACAGAGCTGCGTTACCTCATATTCAAGACTGGAAAAACAGAAATGGTGCTCTGCTTCATACTTCATTAACAATCATTGAAGTTACACACATGCCAACCATTTTTCCCTTCGTTAAACTAGCAAAAGTGGATTCGAACATGTCCTATGTGCCATGCGCTTCAGACCATGCGCTTAGATTGTTAAAAAACTAAATAAACTGTGATTGCCTGTGTTACATGTCAGTCAAACGTCCTCTTGGGTGATTCAAGACATCCAGACATTCTGCCGTCCTAAGGTCTGGCTACATGAGACTAGGTATTTATTATCTTTATTATCTGATTTTACTTTTAAAGACAGAAAAATAATGATACAATTATACTAGTAAATGCTTGCATTACAATTGTTATTCACAATCTAGTTTTCAGCCATTTGTTCCGTTTGGCCTATTATGTGTTGCTTTAAAGGTGCACTATGCAACTTTTCGTCCACTGGAGGGCGCCTATTCTAAACGGCTCGCGAGTACCGGGACTTTTATTATGACGGGACGGGACACAGTCGCCGGGCGCACGCACTTCCGCTTATTCCTGTCAGGTAAAAACAGCTATTTTTATCATATCAGATACATTTAAGGGGCCAAGGGCTTCGGCCATTCGTCCACCCTCTTCCCTGAACTGTTGTGGGCTGTACTTTCCACACGATTGACATCAGGTTCAAGTATGCCAGGTTGGCTGGTGGTTATGTTGCCTGCAAACTGCCTCCCATGGCCGAGACTGGTATTACGATACCTGTCGGGCCGGGCCTAGTAATGCTACTGCTAATTAAGGTTGATATATCCGCAACACTATAACTTGACATTTTTTTTTATTACATCATTGCCCTTATTTCTTCTCATTCTTTTGATGCGTATAGGTCATTTTTTGGATATTTTTACCTCAATTTTTACACATGGCACCTTTAAATCAAGAATTTATGGTTGCATCACATGAATATCAGGTGTGTCACCTTGCAACACTGATAATGCCAGGGAATATTCTGAATACTAGATTATTATTATTATTATTATTATTATTATTATTATTATTATTATTATTATTATTATTATTATTATTATTATTATTTTAAGTTACGCAATATAACATTATCTAATACATTTATTGTAATATTTTAAATGAATAAATCATTCAATTTAATGATTCAATGGCCTTTTCATAAAGACTGTAGTGTAACTGCTCCGAGACAGGAAGGCTGAGAATCCAAACGCAGCTTTTTTAAAGGATAATCCACAATCGTAATAAAAAAACTGACAAAAGGTCATACACATGCAAGCAGTCCAAACTGGCAAACAAGACAGGAGAGACAGGCAAAAGGGTAATCCACAGAACGGGCAAGTAATCCAAAACCAAGAGACAGGAAACCAGGGAAAACACTCAGAAACAAACAAGACTTCACAGTTAATGACAGAGTGAACATGGTTTATATAGGCTGAGGTAATGAGGTAAATGAGACACAGGTGTAAACAATGAGTGCTGATGAGTCCAGGCAAACGATTATGGGAAATGTAGTCTTTGATGGAATGACAGTCCGAGGTGGAGTAATCCGGCGCACTCTCACTGGTGAATCGTGACATATTCCCCCCCCCCCCCCCCAGGCAGAGCAGGCACCCGGGGCGTAACAGGTAGATGACCAGGGTAAAGGGCCACAGGTGGTGGTGTAATGGTGTGGGGGATGTTTTCTTGGCACACTTTAGGCCCCTTAGTGCCAATTGGGCATCATTTAAATGCCACGGCCTACCTAAGCATTGTTTCTGACCATGTCCATCCCTTTATGACCACCATGTACCCATCCTCTGATGGCTACTTCCAGCAGGATAATGCACCATGTCACACTTAGAGTGCCACAGCAGTGCCGATGGGACTGAAGACCCCCACGGTAAAGCAGATGACCGCCTCAGCAGTGCAGATGGTCTTGAAGAACCCCATAGTGGCGCAGACAATCACCAAAGCAGTGCATACAGTCAGGAGGTGGAGTCCTCTCTGGACTCGGGACAGGAGGTCAGTGGCTGAGTCCGGGGCAAAGGATTATGGGAAATGCAGTCTTTAATTGAACTAAATGTTATGTTTATTATTTATGCAACTGCAGTTTAAATGCATTTATGCTATACCTGAGATGATGGGAACTTGATAAATAACTCAAATACTTGAGTCAAGTTATTTACCATTTATACATACATGTATTTATGTTTACATGCAAAAATCCAACTCACACAAATTTAGGTTAATGATTATGTGGCCCCACTTTATATTAGGTGGCCTTAAGTACTATGTACTTACATCAAAAAATAAGTACAGTGTACTTAAATTGTATTGCAAAGCACTTTTGCTGATATTGAGGTGGGATATGGGTGGAGTTAGGGACAGGTGTGGTGTGTGGGTCAGTTTAAGGGTAGGGTTAGGTTTAAGGGAACTGCCAACTGTGTAATTACAAATGTAACTACAGAAATTAATTACAGACGTAATTACATGCAGGTATTTTTTAAAATATAAGTAAAATGTAAAAAACATGTATGTACACAATAAGTGCATTGTATCAAATGATTAATTAAAATGTTAGTACATAGTTAAGGCCACCTAATATAAAGTGGGTCCGATTATGTTTTAGTTAACCGGACAATTAAATGCAAAAAAGTTGGCTTAACCAGTTGGAAAAGAAGTTGGTTCAACAATTATTGGACCAACCTATTATTAATTGTCAATTAGATTTGTAATTGCAAGCTAACAAGCACACAAGTTGCAACAAGTTAACAGTACATCCTGGATGCATCATGCAAAACTCATCCACCGTGGGATGGGAGCCCAGCATGCATTGCGGCTTGAAGCATGTCACCATTGTTGAGATTCATGATGTCTGTGGGAGTAAATCTCACAGGAGGTCAAAGTGCTTAATGTACAATCAGTTTTAAAACTTATTCAGCTTGTCTGCTTAAGACAGTGCTGGATCTTTTCTAGAATCACAATAAAAAAAAGTTAATAGTATATTGCTCATATTAAACTCAGTCATAAAATCAGTGGATTAAACCACAACACAATTATTAAATTCTTATTCAGCAGCCAGAGAAACACTAACATTAAAAAGTTGTCAAACTGCCCAGCTAAAGAAAACACTGATCATCATGATGGTGACATAAAAAATAAATAAAAATAAAGTGCCTTAAAATTTAAAGTTATGTCAACGTTTATTTTTTTATTTTTTTTACAGTGAAGTTGTTATTTAATTACATTTGAAATAGTTGGAACATAAGTGCAGGCACATATTTGCAGTGTAATAAAAGAATTAGCTGTGAATACATAATCCAGAAGGCAGTACTGTGTTTATGAATGAATGGGCACATCACAGCTTTTCCCTATTTATTGCAAAAAGAAGCTAATATTGTAAGCCAAAACATTCAGCTGACACAATCTCTAGAGGACAGGAAAAAACCTCATATTTTGAAAGACCAACATATAAGCAACAATGCAGGAAACTGATGCTCATTACCCATCTCTGTGCATGTTTCATGAGCAGGCCTAAATTATGGATGTCATCAAACTTTTGTCATTACATTCCAACAGACACCATCTCAGTTTGTTCCTGAAGAAGCCAACATCTGCATGATTACAAAAGTCTTTTCCTAAACTGGCTCGTGTCAAGGATGGAAAAAGGAGCCACTAAAAAGCTTTGAGCTTTCACAAGAGTTGGTCTGGCATGTCCCTCTGAAAAACTGCCTTTGCATGAATCACTGTACTTCACGTTATTGAGGGTAATGCCAATTGGGCTAGTATGGTGTTTGAGCAGAGGGTAAGCTTACTGCAGCAGCACTGGAGGGATGACAGCCCTTTCAAAGAATTTCTGGGAACTTGGACAGAAAGAAGGGAACGTCTAGGATGGGATGTGGGCTGGGGATATAGGCTATAGCTGAGCTATGCATTTGGGGTGCCTGACAATCATTTCTTAGAAAACGTTCCCACAAGCTATTTTATGCCATAAAGGAGGTGGATTTAGATTTATTTCGAAGACACATTTATTGTCAAAAGGTGTGATGTGTCTAGTTTTACTAGTAGATGTGCTTTTACCAGATGGTGGCCTGGTATGATGAATCACGTTTTATTTTACATCACGTGGATGGCCAGGGTGCATGTGCGTTGCGGTTATAATGTTAAATGTTAAAATCACTTTTTAACCACTAAGTTTGTTTGCCTTAGGAAGGTCAAACAAATGGGTTTTGGCAAAGGGGTAATGTAAAAGAAAATGTGATTTGCACTTAGTGTAAATAGCGACTAGATTCTATTTACACTTAGGGCAAATAGCTGCTGCCTTAATTTAATACAGAAGTATCAACTCTTTCTCACAGCCTTTATTTAATTCAAACTTCTGTACTAGAATGCTGGGCACTTAAAGTGTGCATAAAGCACCTGATGTGTAATTTCTTTTGTGTTTTTGGTGCATATTAGACACTAAGATACAAACCAAATAATGTAAATGTTGTGCTAATTAGCATTAAGGGTAAAATAAAGAAGATGAAAGGATCAAGAGTATAAATTCAGTTAGCAAGTTTGGTAAAGTTATAGCCCAGTAAAAGTTTACTTCAGGATGTTATCTAAAGATATCACAAGATAGCTCACAGAAAAACCCGAGTTCAATGACAATTCTAAACACTCACCTAAAGGAGTATTGGGAACACCATACTAATACTGTGTTTGACCCATTTCATCTTCAGAACTTCCTAAATTTTACGTGGCATTAATTCAACAAGGTGCTGAAAGCATTCTTTAGAAATGTTGGCGCATATTGATAGGATAGCATCTTGCAGGTGATGGAGATTTGTGGGATGCACATCCAGGGCACGAGGCTCCCTTTCCACCACATCCCAAAGATGCTCTATTGGGTTGAGATCTGGGGACTGTGGGGGGCATTTTAGTACAGTGAACTCATTGACATTGTCATGTTCAAGAAACTAATTTGAAATGATTCAAGCTTTGTGACATGGTGAATTATCCTGCTGGAAGTAGCCATCAGAGGATGGGTACATGGTGGTCATAAAGGGATGGACATGGTCAGAAACAATGCTCAGGTAGGCCGTGGCATTTAAACAATGCCCAATTGGCACTAAGGGGCCTAAAGTGTGCCAAGAAAACATCCCCCACACCATTACACCACCACCACCAGCCTGCACAGTGGTAACAAGGCATGATGGATCCATGTTCTCATTCTGTTTACGCCAAATTCTGGCTCTACCACCTGAATGTCTCAACAGAAATCGAGACTCATCAGACCAGGCAACATTTTTCCAGTCTTCAACTGTCCAATTTTGGTGAGCTTGTGCAAATTGTAGCCTCTTTTTCCTATTTTTAGTGGAGATGAGTGTTACTCGTTGGGTTTTCTGCTGTTGTTGCCCATCCGCCTCAAGATTATGTCTTGTTGTGGCTTCACAAATGCTTTGCTGCATATCTTGGTTGTAA
The DNA here is from genome assembly GCF_024679245.1 of Pseudorasbora parva. Taxonomy (NCBI): domain Eukaryota; kingdom Metazoa; phylum Chordata; class Actinopteri; order Cypriniformes; family Gobionidae; genus Pseudorasbora; species Pseudorasbora parva. The sequence goes on along the minus strand of NC_090194.1, from coordinate 12,910,499 downwards.
CGAGTGGTTATTTCAGTCAAAGTTGCTCTTCTATCAGCTTGAATCAGTCAGCCCATTCTCCTCTGACCTCTAGCATCAACAAGGCATTTACGCCCACATGACTGCCACATACTGGATGTTTTTCCCTTTTCACACCATTCTTTGCAAACTCTTGAAATGGTTGTGCGTGAAAATCCCAGTAACTGAGCAGATTGTGAAATCCTCAGACCGGCCCGTCTGGCACCAACAACCATGCCACACTCAAAATTACTTAAATCGCCTTTCTGACATTCAGTTTGGAGTTCAGGAGATTGTCTTGACCAGGACCACACCCCTAAATGCATTGAAGCAACTGCCATGTGATTGGTTGATTAGATAATTGCATTAATGAGAAATTGAACAGGTGTTCCTAATAATCTTTTAGGTGAGTGTATTTCAAAGGTTATTCAAGTGCTGGCATACACTGTACATAATGTTCCTGGATATAGAGTGCCAAGAAGTCCAAAACAGGTCAATAACGCCAAACAATTTCTGCAGGAACAGCAATATGAGTCAGCTCACTCACCATGGACTACCACAGTCATACAGCGATTATAGTGTGGTGCATTGAGAGGTTAAAGTGTACTCTATGTTGTTAGCGGGGCTAGAGCTCTCTACTCGTTTGTTTTGGCTCATTAGGTCAGTAATGAAGTATAGCCGAAGGGAAACTTCATGAGTAACAGCCCATATTTGTACTAAAGCGACAGCCTGCATAGGCTTTCCCTTAGTTCTGGACCAAATGCACATTTAGCTGAGACATATGCAAAACTTTCCAAAGTCTCCAGCCGCTGAACCTAATGTGTGTTGTCATTTCAGTTAAGCTTATTATCTGCGTTCTTCCACTACCTCGTACTGAACCAAAACACAAGCAGACATCTGCCGAGATAGATTGCGGGCAATGTTTTGATATCTTCAGCGTGATATTTAGCGACAGTAAGTGTGTTTTGGAGATGGATTCGATTGACCTTACACTGACACACTTTCCTGAGAGCCTTAATCTTCTGCACAGGAATTGCCGCCTGACAGAAACTACTAGGGTCACATCTGGAGTGCTATAGATTGTTTAATCCCTAACAAGTGTCCACTGTGAGAGAGATCTATATACTCCTCTTTTGTAGCGCTGGCATTTGATGAAAATAAAGGACCCCTGCGAGGTGAGATCATTAAAGTGCACACTATAAAAGCTATAAAAAGACTTTGTGGATGGGGGATAATTGAATGTATTGTGACTGCTGGAAATTTGTGGTAAATTTTCTACGTCATCTTTGGTGTTTAGCTGAATGTAATTTGCACAGTATAATTCCTGAATTTGCATTTTGGGGTTCTAGACTGTGGAGATTACTGCAATCTGGCAAATTTAACAGTTGTAGTGTAATTTCTGCCACAAGCAAAAACTGTATACTTTAAAAACTTTTTTAATGCAAAGTAAGTCAATAGCTTTTTTATATGCACTAATCCAGATAACTATAATCCGATTTTAGATTCTGAAACACGAATCCTAAACTTTGCTATCCTATCCTACTCCATGCCTTAGTGACATCCCTAAAGTTAATAAATATGTCTATATAGAGCTTTTATAAACACATATTTTGTAAAAAATCAGTCTCTTCCACTGACCAGTTCATAAGATATAAATAAACATACACTGTAAACAAATAATAGTAATGTCTCCAATTGGAAATTTTCTAGTGACTGATGACATCTAAAACATTTTCAGTTGGCCAAATTGGATTTCTGTTTCATTTGGCCAACGGAAAATTTTAGATGTATTCAGTGACTAAATTTTTTTCAATTGGAGACCTGATTTATTATTTTTTTTACAGTGTATGCACATTCAAAAGAAGTCAAATAAAGTCAGATCTTATTATAACAGGACTTCGGTAAGCATCAAGACAATTATCAAGCAAGGTATTTTTTTATCTGATTGAGAAGTCGTATTCAAGTATAGTTTTTCTTTTTTTCTATTCATTCATTATTTCAGATCTATACACCATTCCTTTCAAACTGATCGAAGATTAATTTGTATCTAGCTCAATTGGATTGACTGAGGGGTTTACACGAAGGCTTTTCAAATTCAATTGAATTACTAACTAATTATTTGGTTTCATGTAAATGTAGCAACCTGGTCTCACAGAAGTTTGGCTCTGGATGTTTCTACACCAGACTCAGTCCACTGCTTCGGCAGGTCCCCCAAGGTCTGAAATCGGTCCTTCTCCACAATCTTCCTCAGAGTCCGTTCATCTCTTCTCGTTGTGCAGCGTTTTTTTTCCACACTTTTTCCTCCCCACAGACATCCCACTGAGGTGCCTTGATACAGCACTCTGGGAACAGCCTATTCGTTCAGAAATTTCTTTCTGTGTCTTACCCTCTCGCTTGAGGGTGTCAATGATGGCCTTCTGGACAGCAGTCAGGTCGGCAGTCTTACCCATGATTGCGGTTTTGAGTAATGAACCAGGCTGGGAGTTTTTAAAATCCTCAGGAATCTTTTGCAGGTGTTTAGAGTTAATTAGTTGATTCAGATGATTAGGTTGATAGCTCGTTTAGAGAACCTTTTCATGATATGCTGATTTTTTGAGAAGGACCTGTATATAATACTTTCAGCTACACTTGAAAAATGTATATTTGTATTCAGGATATTTTCATTCGTTAAAATGTGTAAGTCAAGATCTTTAAGAATTAAATATTGAATAAATTCAGTTTATTTTTTTATTCTTACAATTGTAACAGGTAAAGAATTAAGTTGTTTCCAACATTGATTAATCGGCATATTGAAAGATTTCTGACAGATCATGCGACACTCGGGTAATGAAAATTCATTACAGACATTTTTTTAAAATTTTACAATACAAAACTTATTTTGAATTGCAATATTCCACAATACTGTATTTTTGGCATCTCTACTTTTAATGAAATAAATTCAGCCTTGATGAGCAAAAAATAAAAAATAAAAGCTCAAACTTTATTGAGCTGTATTGTATATGTATAATGCGCGGCAGAGCGCATCTTGTGTAGTGCGCATGCGTGTCTGAGCATGCATCTTGTCTGCAGCCAGTCCCTATTGCGTTTACATGCACACCAGTAAGCCGATAACTCACAAATATCAGCTTATTGAAATATCCAGTTTTCCCCATTTACATGCAAACCAGTAAACTGATAACGCAAGTAAACCGTGTTTACATGACTTTATTAACAAACTTTATTTCCTTATGTATTCCAAATGTTACGCCAATTGTGATGTTAAATAAAGCGTGAGATTTACAGCTCATATTGTACCTCATGAAGTTACAGATGCAGCGTTTTGACTGCACCTCTTCTACTTCTGCATGAGATGAGAACACATCTGTACAATTTTCTGGGTTTTAAAAGAGTCTGCGTTTGTGATATATGTCCTTATTTCATGTAAAACACTAGCTCGCTCTGTCTGGATGTGTTTAAATCTGCTCTAAGTTTGCGTTTTTGTCACCTATGTGCACTTCAATAAGCCGACAGAAAGCAGGTTAATGCATTTACATGCCGCATGAAATCGGGCTAAGAGGCAAAAAACTACCTGTCCTGACCGGTTTATGCTTACGCCGTTTATGACCTTACTGTGATAAAAGATAACGGGTTACCGCGTTTACATGACCATGTTTACTGTCGGCTTATTAGGTAAATCGGCTTAAGAACGTGCATGTAAATGCACCCAGTGTTTAGCCTATTGCCAAAAGTGCACTCTAAACAGAACGCCTTGGTGTACAATTACAGAAGTTTGCCAAAAGAGCCACCTGTACGATGTTTTTTTCCCTTCAAAACAAATTCTCCCTGAAGAAGTGGCTGTCAAGCAATTTGGGAAAAGTGCAATTCCAAGACACCAATTTTGACCAAAAAGGAAGTCGGTTCTAGGCTGATCATTCTCCAGGCCGCTATCTTTTTGTCCATCTATCGGTCTCTCTGTGTCACTCTCTTGTGCTCTTTCCACCCTCGTCTAAGTCCATTCCACTTTTCCTTTTTTCGGAGACCAAAGCGTTCCATCACCGGATAACAGTAAAACCACTTTCTGCCGAGAAAAAGGCCAAGGCTATACTTTTGTGAAGGTCAGCTGTCATGTTGGCATGTCTGAGGGAAAGGACTAACCTGATTGAAAAAACCCAGCAGCCCGAGGGGCGAAGCCGCTTCCTGGGCGAAGGTGCAGTGGGTGTCCTTAGGCAAGGTGAGGGGTTACAGGGGCTTTTAGATTGAATTGTTACCCATGAGAAGAATGTCAAAGAAGTAAACAACAGAGGAGGCAGACTGCACCGTAAGCAGATGTTATTCACTTTGGGTTTATCTCGCCTTCTACCTGGCAAACAGCATAATCTGACTCTGGAATTCTCCGGAATTTATATATTTGTCAACCAAATCCTTTAGCGCATAAAACAGATGACTTTGAGGCGAGGCTCGAGACTCAAGAGATAAAATCCCATCTATAGCATATGCTAAAAGATAATAAACTCCCTTCATGAAGCTTCTGTCAGGAATATGAATGCTGTATAATAGTGATTTTCTTAAACAAGCAATTGATTGTGTAGTTTAATTAATGTGAGTGATGAGCTTTGACCATGGCCTGAATCCGTGCCAATAAGAGAAGCTAAATCATAATCGTGTCAGAGTGTGGCACAGAAACCATTACAGAAAATCAATTCTCTCTCTCTCTCTCTCTCTCTCTCTCTCTCTCTCTCTCTCTCTCTCTCTCTCTCTCTCTCTCTCTCTCTCTCTCTCTCTCTTGTTTGGAGCGATCCCCACCTCTCTCCCAGGTATCTCCTTTGAAGCATTTATTTATCGATTGTCTAACCCCCTCTACTTTGTTGTGCTTTTACTCTCTGCGCTCATCCTCTTTCGCTTTTTGTCAGGGATGGTTTTTGCAAATTTCCCAGCGGGCATGGTAAAGACACTTAAGAATTTTTCTGAACATAAGGCGGTTCAGTCATGAGCGGAGGGCTGTGTAGATGTCTGTTCGTTTTTGAAACCTGGAAGATTTTGAACTGTTTTTGATAAAAGATTTGCCAGCACAACAGGCTTCACTGAGAACACTTGTCTTTTAAAGTTAAGAGGAGGCTTGGGTTATAGTAGGTAACAGTCTGACAGAAAATCTTAAATCATTTCACAGGCAGCACATTGGTTATTCAAATTTGAATGTATTTATTTTTGTTTTTCCTTCCATGGAAAATATGAAAATAATCTGCAATTTGAAAGGCGTTACTTGATGATCACGGTACCTTGATTTGCACTGAATACAATCAATCAAAGTTACTTCCGGTCTGGAATGCCAAGGATGTATGGCAGATGGAGACGGTTGTCAGTTTTGGGTATTTTCTGCAAACATATCAATCAGTTGGCTTCGGGAACACTTGGAATTTCGCCTGTATATTAAATAATACTGAGGTGGGGTTGGGTTACGTGTAAAATTAAATTATACTGGCTGATTAAATTGAGAATCACAATCCAAAATTAAAGGGCAAAATTATAACCCAATATATAATTTAAATATGATGATAACATTCCCATGCCTAATGCATCTGTATGACGCCAATGAGTCTGATACCCCTCCGTAGGGATGAGGCGTTTTTCAACCGAACCAGGAAAGACATCAGTTGGATAGACCTACAACCAATCAGAACAACAGAGTGACGCATAACGTTAGTTGTCAAATGTCAACAGAACACAACTGCACTGTGTTGCCAAGTCTGCAGTTTTGATTGCGGGTTGTTTTCCATGTCTGTGGGTTGAAGCAACCTCAACTATGTGTTATATAGACCCAGAATGCAAGGCCACCTTGCCACCCCCGAGAAGCTATTGGACTTGTTTTGTGCTAGTAGTTGGCGGGCTTTGTTGTGAAAACTTGGCAACCCTTTCTGCAAGCACGCTGGAATAAGTAACGTTAGAAGAAAAAGATGAGTGTAAATGATCTTTGCCGGTGTTGTAAAAAATAATTTAAGGATACACAGAGTACTTACAGACACGATCATAATTTCTGAGCGTAATAGTTAAGGTGAATGCACATACGAACAAGTTCTCCATTTAGGGTTTGAACAAATTCAACCCAAGCGCCTTTGATGACGTGGATGATTACGTTACTGTTGATCATCTGTCCGTCATCAGCTAAAGCCAAATTAAAGACATTTTTAAGAAATTTGATTGAAACCAAACAGTTTCTGTTCGGGCATAATTACTCCTCTATGGATCAAGTCCAGACCGAACTGCCTGAGCTCAAATGTTGTGGCTGAGTTTGCCTGGCATTCAGACTACTAAAGGGGTACCCAGTGCGTTAAAAAGTGACGCCTAGGGATCCTAACCAAGTTGGGAGTGAGAACGTGTTGGAAACATGGGGGTATAAATACACAAGGGCTAACAAAATTACAATCAAGACTAATGAACAGGAGAACCAATCTACATCTACCACATAACCTAACATAGGAACTGAACATAGGCAGTGAACACAGAAACAATAGGAACAGAAAACATTTCAACTTAAAAGTCCCAAAACACAAGACAGGGGAAGTGAAAAGTAGCTTGTTATTTTACAAAACAATTACTACTTATTTATTGTCCATCACTGATTTCTTTAATATTACCCTGTAGCCTCTAATTCTATTAAACTTTTGGGGTTGTTTAATGGAGCTTGCACATTATTGGCTGGCACGTCTAAAAACATCTATTAGTTGTCACGAGAACCCAACTTTAAACTAAAGGTGATCAATCACAATGTTGTTTTCCATTTCACCATCAGAGTCTGCTCTTAATCTTATTTTAGCTTTATGGTTACATTTAATGACAGAATAAATCTCATTATTGTAGATCTTGTTAGTCAGGATAAACCCTTGGCTTTACTTTTAACCCCACCATCCCTTCCCTTGTACCAGTCAACGCCCTCTTTCATGGTATTGCAATTTTTTAGCAATCCTAGATTTTTGGGAGCATTGTAAATTGCTCTTAAAGTAATTTTCTCTCCCAGGCTAGTCAAGTTATATTTTAGGCTGTTTAGAACATAGCAAGGTCGTCATTACTGTTTTTTTTCCCGGTTTCTTTTGATATTACTAGGCAACAAAGACCTGTCCAATAGAACTGTACTGACATTTGCATTGCAGATAGTGATCTTGCTGCCACAAGAAAGCTGAGAGGACAGCCTGATACGGCCTTGTTGTTCCGGAATCCTGCTAGATTTTCCCGCAGAATGCTTCTCAGCATTAGTGTCAGCTCAGCCATTTTACTGATACTTGTAATGATACCCAGGACTTTCTAAACTTTAGAACAGCTTTGATACTGACTCCACAGAGCAAATACAGATCATCAAATTTAAAAGGACAACCACGATCTGCCCTGAACAAAAGTTGAGTTTTAAATACAAAGTAACATTTAACTAAATTAACATAATTTAATTATATTCATGTCATACCAAACTTGACTTTCTTTAAAGGTGCGGTATGTAGGTTTGACTAGTGGTGGAAATGGGTACTGTTGTTCAACTTCTAAATATTGGAGAGTGTTGTTTCCCTCTCCTTAGACTTGATGCACAGGCAACAGGAGCGAGCACAATTGACAATGAAAGCCACACTGTAAGAGTTGATTTATCCGCATTTGAATAATCTCTCGTACATCAAGATTTTTTGTAAATGCTGAGGCTTTTTAGGTTGGGTAGAATCTGTGATCTCTGACCCAGGTTGTTTGCTGAAATTCTGCGATGCGCTGTGATTTCCGCCAACTGGCAACCTGTGGTGTCAAATACTGTTGGGTAAACTGGCAAAGTGTGTTATCTCACAGACCAAAACAAAAACAGACATTCCAACACGGAGCACACATTTCAAAGTAGAATAACTGGCTGTAGCACTGTTTTTCTTAGAAATAAGTTTAGCATTTAAACATTTAGCATGTTTCCTACATATCTGCAAGCATATTACGGTGTTTTTATGCTTTAGCAAAGTGAAAAACTTACATCCAGCTGCGTTAAACTGTGAAACACAAAAGGAGATGTTTGAAAGAATGTATGGTAATATGGTAATATGGTGATTCGTATCAATCAGTGTGCAATATCGTGGAATGTATACGCCAAAATGAGTTTTGACGTGTGTATGCTACGTAGTTTTTCGCGTGCATATGATACGCACTTTATGGCGTGCATATGACACGCTTTTGAATAGGATGGGAGTGGTGGAGTGGGTGGTTCGAACGTATAATATGCCTTAAAGTGCGTATCATATGCACGTGAAAAACCGCATACCATATCCACGGCAAAACTCATTTTGGCATATACATTCCACGAGATTGCACACTCGTACTCGTACACATTTTCGTGAGATCGGGCTCCTAAATTCAGTTAACATTTTCAACATTAAAAACATTTTGACCAGTATGTAGACGAGAAGAGACAATATATATTCATCAACAACCTTTTTTTTCCATGACTAAGACAAGATGATGACGAGACTGCACCAATGTCCAAAAACGCTGACTAAGTAACATGCATTATTGTTGACGAAAAAGGACGCAACTAAAATGTTTTGTATAAAATAAAAACTAAGATAAAATCTCTGTTCATTTTGGTCTACAATCTTCTCTAGTTTTCCATCGCGAGACCAGAGCCATTATGCCTTCAAAATATTCTGAATGAGTTTGCGCTGTTGCTCAAGTCTTGTTTCAGTCTCCTGTGGCTGCAACACGAAACTACACAGAGCAGAAAACAGTTGCCAACTGTCGCGCATTTTGCATGAGTCACGAGCGTCCGGCTCTGACTCACGCTCTCACTCTGGCAAAGTAAATCTCACACCAAATTTGTATAGTTTTAATATGAAATTCAAACTATAAATAGCGTTTTGGCGCACTTAATGTGGCATAACATTTAAAGCCAGAGCCGTTAAATAACAGAGTTGCGACAAGCGTTCATCTCCCAGCGGTGCACGTGTGGTCACGTTGCTCATGGAGCTCTCAATAGTTCCACACAAGCCAGCGCTGTCAATACATTTGAATAGACAACAGCTTCACTAGACAGGAAAACAGTACAGTAATGAACTGTAACAAGTTCGATATAGTAAGGAAGGAAGAGGACACAGGGGTCGGCTGGACTGTTGATGCGTATCTTTATTTTCTCTTTCTCAATGTCAATAACACACTTCTTCGTGTGTTCTCAGTCAAACTCATAAGCAACAATAACTTCCGGTTCGCGGCACTTCCGGCTTCCGGGTAAACTCAGTCTCTGTGTTCTCGCACCAACAGTCCGACTCTCTCTCTCCCTGGTCTCCGGTTCCGCTGGTGTTTTATCCCGTCTCCGCGCTCATTACTGGAACAAGAGACAGGTGTTATTGATCTGCGTCCAACCCACTCACTTACCGCTCGTCCCGCGGCCCTCTCTCCCGCTGCAGACCTCGCTGAACCACGCCCCCCTTGCCACATACCCCCACCGCCCGACTCAGGCCGGGGAGCCGTCCGGCCTGCAGCCCCCCCCCCCCATTTCTGGAGAGGAAATCGGCCACAGCCATCTGAGCACCCGGCCTGTGGACCACCTTGAACTTAAACGGCTGAAGAGCCAGATACCAACGGGTGATCCGCGCGTTGGTATCCTTCATGCGGTGGAGCCATTGGAGAGGAGCGTGGTCCGAACAGAGAGTGAACTCCCGCCCCAGGAGGTAATAGCGGAGAGTAAGAACGGCCCATCTGATGGCCAAACACTCCTTTTCTATGGTGCTGTACCTAGCTTCCCTCTTGGAGAGCTTACGGCTAATGTACAGCACCGGCCGCTCTCCCCCCTCCACCTCCTGGGCCAGGACTGCGCCCAGCCCCCTGTCCGACGCGTCAGTCTGCAACAAGAAAGGGAGAGAAAAGTCAGGGGAGTGTAAGAGCGGCCCGCCACATAGAGCAGCCTTTACTTGGGTAAAAGCCTGTTGACACGGCTCCGTCCACTGGACCGTATCTGGTAGCCCCTTTCTAGTAAGATCAGTCAAAGGGCTGGTGAGGTCCGAATAATTTGGTATAAACCGTCTATAATATCCCGCCAGCCCCAAGAACTGTCTTACCTCCTTTTTGGTCTTGGGCCTCGGACAGGTTGCAATTGCGGCAGTCTTATCAATTTGGGGACGCACCTGCCCATGACCCAAGTGGAAGCCCAGATACCTTACTTCCACCCGCCCAATCGCACACTTCTTCAGATTGGCCGTGAGCCCCGCTCTCCTCAGCGACCTCAGGACCGCCCTCACATGCTGCATATGCCGCTGCCAATCGTGACTATAAATCACTATGTCATCCAGGTACGCAGCAGCATATGCAGCATGGGGACGCAAAATCCTATCCATGAGTCGCTGGAAGGTTGCGGGCGCCCCGAACAAGCCGAAAGGAAGCGTGACAAATTGGTGTAATCCAAACGGCGTGGTGAAAGCTGTTTTTTCTTTGGACAATGGAGACAAGGGGATCTGCCAATAGCCCTTTGTTAAGTCCAGTGTCGAATAAAATCGAGCCGTACCTAACCGATCAAGCAACTCGTCAACCCGCGGCATTGGATACGCGTCGAACTTCGACACAGCGTTCACCTTGCGGTAGTCCACACAGAACCTGACCGAGCCGTCTGTTTTGGGGACCAAAACTATCGGGCTCGCCCAGTCACTGTTGGACTCCTCGATTACTCCCATGTCGAGCATTGCGCCTAATTCGTCCTGAACTACTTTTTTCTTGTGCTCAGGCAAGCGATACGGCCGGCTGCGAACTACCACGCCCGGCTCGGTCTCGATATGGTGCTGAATCAAGTCGGTACGTCCCGGTAGGGGCGAGAACACGTCAGCGAATTCCGCCTGCAATTTCGATAAGTCAGCGAGTTGTAACGGTGAGAGGTGATCTCCCCCAGGGGCCAATGCGACTGATTGTGCTTTAATGCTCGCCTCTGGCCCGAGATCATCCTCTCCCCCGATCACCGTTGCCAACAACACTGATTCCACCTCATTCCATTTTTTTAGCAGATTGAGGTGGTATATTTGACGTGCCCCGTTCCTATCGGATCGTATCACTTCATAATCGAGCTCTCCTATCTGCCGTGCGACCTCAAACGGCCCCTGCCACTTTGACATTAATTTTGAGCTCGACGTTGGGAGTAGAACGAGCACTTTCTCTCCCGGTGTGAATTTGCGTAGTTTAGTACCCCTGTTATATGACCGGCTCTGGCGGTCCTGGGCTTGCAACAAATTCTCCCTAGATAGCCGCCCCAATGTGTGGAGTTTTGTTCGCAAGTCCATGACGTACTGAATTTCGTTTTTGGCCAACGAAGGCCCCTCCTCCCAAGTTTCTCGTAGGACGTCCAGCACCCCCCGTGGCTGTCGACCGTAGAGAAGCTCGAAGGGGGAAAACCCCGTGGAGGCTTGCGGGACCTCGCGCACAGCAAATAAGAGGGGTTCTAACCACCGATCCCAATTTTTGGCGTCTTCCTGTACGAATTTACGGATCATGGATTTAAGAGTGCGATTAAATCGTTCGACCAAGCCGTCTGTTTGTGGGTGATAGACGCTGGTTCGAATGGATTTAATGCCCAATAATCCGTACAATTCGCTTAACGTGCGTGACATAAACGCCGTGCCTTGATCAGTGAGGATTTCTTTCGGAATCCCCACCCGGGAGATTAAACGAAACAGTGCGTCCGCAACACTCTTCGCCGAGATGTTGCGGAGAGCCACTGCTTCCGGATATCGTGTTGCGTAGTCCACGATAACTAGCGCAAAACGATGTCCGCGTGCGGATCGCTCTAATGGCCCGATGAGGTCCATCGCAATTCTCTCGAAGGGGACCTGCATTAATGGTAGGGGGCGCAATGGCGCTTTTGGGGCGGCCAGTGGGTTCACCAACTGACATTCAGGACAAGACGCGCACCACCTGCGCACATTGTCATGAATGCCTGGCCAAAAAAATCGGGTCATTAAACGATTCAGCGTGGCCGCCTGTCCCAGGTGGCCCGCCATCGGGTTAGAGTGAGCCGCCTGGAAAAGCATTTCCCGGCGGCTCTTTGGTACTAACAACTGGGTTGCATCTAGCTTTGTCTGAGTGTCTTGGGTCACTCGATACAACCGATCCTTAATTATGGCAAAATAAGGATACGTGACGGGCAATGCGGGTTGGAGGGACTGACCGTCGATAGTGCGGACCTGTTGGAAAGCATGTTTTAGAGTCTCATCTTGGGACTGCTCCAGAGGGAAGTCATCGCGGTCCGAGAGAATCAGTCTCTCAACCCCGCTCGGTTCCCCTGAAGCTGTTCCCAAGGGTCCCGTATCAGTCTCGCCAACCTGCACTCGCACCGCCCCGTTCCTAGCCTTTTTTCCCCAAGCGGCATCCGCGCATAACGACCCCAATAACGCCGAAAAGGCGGGCCAATTCGTCCCCAGAATTAGCGGATGCCGGAGGTGGGGACTAACCGCCACCTCAACACTATGCTTTTTCCCCCTAAACTGTATCGTGACTGGGACAACCGGATATTCCACCACATCCCCGTGCACACACCGCACCTTAACCATGCGGCTTGTATCCAATGCCCCAGGCTGCATCAGGCTTTGATGGATCGAGGTTTGGTTACATCCTGAATCCACCAAGGCCTGATATGTACCCCCCTTGATACTTACAGGAATTTGGTACTCTCCTGCTTGATCGGGGGTGGTCCGCTGGACGTCCGGGATCCGGATCATTGTCCCGATGTCCATCCTCGGACATCGGTCCACAAAATGATCCGGATCACCGCACCGCCAGCAGGCCAGCCCAGGCTTACCCGCCACCCCTGCGGCGGGGAGTGGGTTGGAGGATGAGCGCGGAAAGGGGGCGGAACCAGAGCCATTGTCACCACCAGCCCCCAGTGGCCCCGCCCCCCTGGACGGGACCCGCGAACTCCCAGACAGTCCAAGGCCCATCCCACCCCGGCCTCTGGGGGGGACGCGAGGAGGGCCTGGAGGGCGGGACCTGGGGAGAGGGACAGGTCGAGAGAGAAAGAGAGAGGGGGGAGAGAGAGAGAGAGAAGTTAGTGGGGGTTCGCCGACCCCCGGGCACGCCACCAGGTGGTCCTCCGCCAGGTGGATGGCCGTCTCCAGCGACGTGGGCCGGTGGCACTGGACCCACTCGGCGGTCTTCCGGGGAAGCCGAGTGATGAACTGCTCCAGCACCACCAGATCGACAACATGGTCCCCGTCGCTGCCGCCGGCCAGCAGCCATCTGCGGCACTCGTCCCGGAGCTGTTGGGCCAATGCGAAGGGTCGACCGGCCTCACCCCACTCCAGGGAGCGGAAACGCTGGCGGTGTTGTTCTGGGGTCCGGCCGACCCGCTGAAGTATGGCCCGCTTCAGGTCGTCGTAGTCCAGGAGGTTCGCGACCGGTAGATGTTGCGCGGCCGCCTGGGCTTCGCCGGATAGAAGGGGGATGAGGCGCACCGGCCACTGTGCCCGGGGCCACCCGCAGGCCTCCGCGGCTTTTTGGAACAGATCTACGAAGGCCTCGGGGTCGTCTTCCGGCCCCATCTTCTGGAGGGGCACGTGCACCGGTGCGCTGGCCCGCCCAGCGGCCTCGGCGCGAACCTCCCGGTCCATCCAGCTCCGGAACCGCTCGCGGCCCTCTTGCTGGCCTTGGACGATGGCCTCGAAGCGGCGCTCCTGTTCGGTCCGAAGGTCCAGCAATGCCTTATGGTGTTCCTGGTGGAGGACCGCGAGGGAGTTGATGATCTCCGCAAATGGCGAGGCGGAGGGCGTTGTCATGGCGGCGGCTCTGTCCTGCTTCCTTCCCGGGTTTCGGCACCAGTGTAACAAGTTCGATATAGTAAGGAAGGAAGAGGACACAGGGGTCGGCTGGACTGTTGATGCGTATCTTTATTTTCTCTTTCTCAATGTCAATAACACACTTCTTCGTGTGTTCTCAGTCAAACTCATAAGCAACAATAACTTCCGGTTCGCGGCACTTCCGGCTTCCGGGTAAACTCAGTCTCTGTGTTCTCGCACCAACAGTCCGACTCTCTCTCTCCCTGGTCTCCGGTTCCGCTGGTGTTTTATCCCGTCTCCGCGCTCATTACTGGAACAAGAGACAGGTGTTATTGATCTGCGTCCAACCCACTCACTTACCGCTCGTCCCGCGGCCCTCTCTCCCGCTGCAGACCTCGCTGAACCACGCCCCCCTTGCCACATGAACATTTTGAGGAGATGTTTTGGTAGTAAAAACTTTTGTGCAATAATTATGGTCCATTAATGAGCACTTAAAATATTTTTATTTTCCAATCTATTATTTATTAATTATTTATATTACTATTAGTGTACTGATTAAGGTTAAAATAGAGAATTCCAGTGCAAAGAGGCAAATTTAGAGTCACTTTGTGGCTGGAAATATAATAATTTTCATTTGTAAAATGGTTTACCCATTTTATGCTTGTAGCCAATGGCTCTTTAATAAATAAATATACATGTGTCTAAACGTCTCGGTTACGTATGTAACCCTCGTTCCCTGAAGGAGGGAATGGAGACGTATGTCAAACTTAGACCGATGAATTGGGATCTCAATTCGTCAGTCTAAGTCCGACGTACGTCGAAAGTGACCGACTGAAAGGGAATGTCTCGGTTACGTATGTAACCCTCGTTCCCTGAAGGAGGAAACGGAGACGTATTTGGAGACGAATTGAGATCCCAATTCGTCGGTCTAAGTCCGACGTACGTCGAATGGGACCGACTGAAAGGGAACTAGATTTCCTTAAATGTGAAATTTAAAAACATTAATACCCTGCATCCTAATATTTTAACTTTATTATACTTATATAGGCACAAAAGTGAATTTTAATGAATGCAAGCAAATATAATTTAACCCAAGAAAAGTTTAAAATAGTGCTTAAAAAGGCAAACTTATTTACCCTTATATGTACAGTAGGCTATATATATTGATTTGAGAATTGATACTGGTCAAAATTGATAAATTTAACAGAGTTGCATTCAGAAAAAAATCCTTCAACAAGTGTATTTTGTCTGGTAATTATGATATTTAACCAATATTTGAGATGTGTGAAATACTATTTGACTAAAATGACATTATTTCTTTTAATCGACTAAAACTTGACTAACTAAAAAAGATATGTGAATGACTACGTATGATTTTTTATTTTATTTTCTTGCTTAACAAACATGCAGACAGCACCAAAGCTGCTTTGCACACAAAACCCAGATTACCTTGATTTTGAAGGCAGCTTGGCAACAGTGGAAAATTTTGGTCTTGTGTGGCCTTCATTAATCATAGTACGAGTTCATAGAGTGTACATTCAATTAATCACGCCTCCGAAGAGGAATGTAAGGGCACTCTAATTAAATAAATGGGGTCTGGGTTGTGGGGTCTAATATTAAATCAATAAAAATACAAGAAGTGTACACAGTAACCAGACTACCATCGAGCTCTGGCACATCACTGATCTTCACAGGGTGAGAATATCCTTTCCTCTGCCACTGGAAACATAATATTTGAAAATGGCTGTTTATTTTAACTACGTGGTTTGAAGGCGCAATGTCATGCGATTATTTGGGGAATATATCAGTGATAAATGGTAAATGACCCAAACTAAAAGCAACGTTTTTTAATGCCCATTTGGATGCTTCTTATATTTTAGCATATAATGCTTGCACAGTCAAGATATATTTCACCTCATGCCGAAAGGAAGTGTTTGCATTGCTGTAATTCAATTGTCTAAATAAGACATAGAATACACACATGGACAAATGATTAATGGTTTAATTTACAGGTCATAAGAAAGAATTTTAGCAAGATGTTTTGTACCTGCATCATACATTTACTTTGAAAATGCTGCATCCTCATAAAAGACATTTTTCTTTTCAATAGTCAAAAACCGTGGACATATTTGCTTGGCAGAATATAAAAACTGTGATAATAATGTGCTAAAATTCCTGTAATATCATGAACAAAAATGTGCTAAAAAAAGAACTAATTAAATTCATAATATCATTATAATAATTACTAAAATGAATATAAAAATATGCAAAAAAAAAAAAAAAAGATTATAATGGGACAATTTTGCCTTCCATTCTAGACACAACTTATACTTGTAAATAATGTAAATGCTAAGTAACTGAATGTTCTGCAAAATCTAGAGTTTGGAAGTTGAAATGTTTCGCCACATAATATCGCACGCACTGTAATTCTCTGAATCTTACTGTAGTTGACAGAACAAGGAAAGATGCTAGACAATAGGAGAGAGAAAGAGAGACAGAGAAAGAGCATTTTTTCTTCACACACTCCCAGAGGGTAACAACGGACAACTTAATGCCTGTATGATGAAATGGAGGTACAATTGTCCCTTCTCCTTTTTCTTTTGTGGATCGTGGACACATTTTTCCATCCACACACAACTCTTTAATGGTATCTTGCTAAGAGATTACACACATCTTATTGTTCTGTGCCACTCAATTGTTGGATAAGTCTATGATTGTGTGAAATACATGCTTATGAGGAATATACTACATGCATAGTAGATTAAGATGAATATACTACAAGAATAGCAGTATATAAATCCCCTGTGGTAGGATTGGGATTATCGTTTAGAAGAGCAGTAGTGATTCTGTGATCGTTACATAAGAAACTGGCCTACTGCATCTTAAACAAGATCAAGCTATGCAAACTGTCAATCACCAGATCCACTTCATTAATCGGAATGGCAATAAAAAGTGCTGTAAATGTTCTAGAAATTTCGCCTGACTGGATTCACAGGATTAGGACACGGATTTGTTTTCTACCCAATAAATACATACATATATATATATATCAGGCATAACATTATGACCATATTAGGCAGCAAGTGAACATCTTGTCCTCAAAGGGCCTTAAGGGCCATATTGTGATGGCTAGACAACTAGGTCAGAGCTTCTCCAAAACTGCAGCTCTTGTGGGTTGTTCCTGGTCTGCATCTATCAAAAGTGGTTCAAGAATCAACATTGGTGAACTGGCGTCAGAGTCATGGCTCATTGATGCACGTGTGGAGTGAAGGCTGGCCTGTGTGGTCCGATCAAACAGACGAGCGACTGTAGATCAAATTGCTCAAGAAGTTAATGCTGATTCTTATAGGAAGGTGTCCGAATACACAGTGCATCGCAGTTTGTTGCGTATGGGGCTGCATAGCGCAGACCAGTCAGGGTGCCCATGATATTTTTACCTCGGCATCTTTCAGCCTCACTTTGGCAATGAAAGAAATTCCTTTCATGCCTTTGAAATATTCCTTTTCTTTTGCTTTATTTAGTCAAGTGGCTATTTGATTTCTTTATCGTCGTCCTTTTGTTGATAGATTAGAAATCACAAACATTTAGCACTCTCTCAAACTCATGAAATGCTGAACTTGAGGTGTACTCTGTCTGCTTCTGTCTCCCCATATATCGACTGCCATATATGAACACTCGTCAGCATGTAGCGATTTCCTAAAAAGTCTCATCATAACCATTTTGCTCTTAGACTCAGGACTCAGATCGTCGTGATATCTCAGGACAGTAATATTTCAATGAGTACGACAATTTTCTGCCTACCATCCCATTAAAAAAATCCATGAAAAAAACATCCTCTCTCCCTCATTACAGTATGTGTAATCAATTACTGTATTACTGTAACGTGTAGTCAGTTTTTTTTTCTGTGTTCCGTTCCTGCGTGAGTGACCAGTTAGTTTCCTTTTTTTATTAATTAATTATTAATTAGCTCTACACCTGTTCTGTTTCAGTCAAGCCTCCTCTGTGTTTCATAATCCGGTATCGTCTTTTATTTTACGTGGTTTTGCATACACCCACGTGTGACTTATATGATATAATTTAAGTGTGCCAAAGTGTTTGTCCACATAATATATAAGGTCAAAACAGGCTTTTAGATATGAATAGCAATGCCGTCGTTTTGAAAATATGCATATTGTTAAAGTTGTGTCTTTTCTAAGTTTTATAAAAATGAACTAAAGTTTGCCCTTCTGCATGTGAATTTCACAGCACGGTTCAGTTAAGACTGATATAATTCTTTCTACAACAGTCAAATCAAATCTAAGTGCAGGAGGTCAGACTTAGAGCGCTCACATGCACACATCACACACACACACACAAAGGTTTTAGCAGTCTGCGAGTAACTATGTTACAGGCCCAGGATTGTAATGGATTTTTCTCACTAATCCCTGTATGTCCCTTCCCCATCCATATTTACCTCTGGATTTACACTTCAATGATGGGGGTGCACACCATGATAATGCACCATACACTTCTGCCTGGATGAGACTGACACCTCCTACTGTATATGCGAAGGTATATTTAAGGCTTTTATTTACTACATACACATTAATGTGTATGCAGCACCCTTGTCCATATCTGTTCTGTTCTGTTTTTTTTATAGAAAAGACAGAACTGCCCAATTTTGCTTCCAAGGCTAAAAACAAGTTGAGGCTGAGGTTAGGATTACCAAAAGGCTTATATTCCAGAGGAAATATTTCGCAAGAGGAATTAGATCCGGAAGGAGCCGGATCTGAGCACGTTCTCTCAGGTTTGATTCCACAGGGAGGACTATCTCCATTTCCAATGGAAATGATATATGAACCAGTCCAATTTACATGACTATACGCAATAAAAATACGCATCAAGCGTGTCCTTAACTTGAAACCTATTCACCTTTCCTTTACAGCTATCACCTTAACCATGTAATCCCCTTTATCATCCAACACTTTTCACATCCCCCTCCCTTTCTAGGTCGACCGCACCTCCTTATCACATACGGTTTATTGGAACTCTCCAACTAAAGCCTCAATAAATCCATAAGCCTATGAAGATGACAGTAGAGGGAATATATGATATGTGCTGAGAGTCGCATCCGTATGATAGGGCATATACAGCTCTGAAAAAAAATTAAGAGACCACTTAACATTGAGAAATCATTGTTAAGTGGTCTGTTAATTTTTTTTTCCAGAGCTGTGTGTGTTAGTTTGTGGCTGGGGAATGGCTCATACCTTGCTTTCTCCTTGTCATCCCTGCCAGGCGCATGACCAGTGGTGCATGAGTGTGTATATATATATGTGTGCGGTCTGACAATACGACTTGTCCTCCGCTGTGTCCCACAGGCATCTCCAAGAGAACGAGAGAGACAGAAAGAGACAACTAACTACTTACGGCAGCCTTCAGACACATGGGGCTTCGATTTCCTGCGTTAAAGGTGAAGTGTGTAATTTTTTTCGATAGTAAAATACTATCCTCCTAGATCTGTGTAACGTGCAGAGACAACCATAAGTAAACTGTCCTCGGGTAACTTCATAAATGGTATAAAGACTGCAGCATGCAGCCCATCATGCTCAAAAAGGGACGCACTTGGACAAATACAATAATGACCATAAAAATAAATAAAATAATATATATTATATATAATAATATATATATATAATATATATAAATAATAAAAATATATATTAGGGCCAGGACTTTAAAGCGTTAATTAAGATTAATTAATTACGGGAATTTAACGCGTTAATTAAGATTTAATTACGCAAAAAAATAAATAACATAATTTTAACCACACTTATTTTTGCACCGCGGAACGTTTTTCAATGAATGAGTTTCGACGGACCGATTATACTGGAACACCAACTAGCCTTCACGAGTCATGACAACATCAAACCATAGTGAACATGAACGAATTCAGACGCTGATGAGACCGCTTTACTTGGCCCCGTGGGTGGGAAATTTTGTTTTAGGAAATGAAAGGATGGAAGCGTCGACAAGAGCATGGTTGTGTGCAAGCTATACAACAAGGAACTTGCGTATCACCGCAACACATCGAGCCTCAAATATCACAAATATGCTTTTGCTACACTTAATAGCAAACATTGCACTGGTCTGCTGGACTGAAATAAATAAACAATATTTTGTTGATTAAGCTTATGTATTCAGTCATTATTCAATGATATACTAAAAATCCATGTGAAAAATTACTTCTTATTGTTGTCAGGTCAAATATTTATATGCAATTAAAATGCGATTAATTTTGATTAATTAATTACAAAGCCTCTAATTAATTAGATTCATTTTTTAATCAAGTCCCGGCCCTAACATATATATATATATATATATATATATATATATATATATATATATATATATATATATATATATATATATATATACTTAGAATAATTTTCACCCCCATTTTCAGATCTGAGAATAAATTTGTAGTTCAATGCTTTTGAATACAGACCTAAAGTTGTTCTCTTGAGTTCTCTTCTCTCTCTCTAAGAATGTTATAATACTACGTTTATTGTAAAGCATTAAACTGTAAATTACTCAACAACCCCCCCCCCCCATTTTACAAAATAATTTGGACTCAGAATTGCTAGAAAAACAAAGCTGTATGTCTAATTAAGTTATGTTCCAAATTTGAAGTTGATATCACAAAAACGGACTGTTTTCATGACTCAATGTCCAGTTTCAACATTTTCTTTTCACAGGAATTTTGAGTTTAAGCTTTAGAATAATACAAATTATTTACTTGTTTAATTGTTTTTTTTTTTTTTTTTTTTTACATAATTTTGTAATATGATTTGGTTCCCCTTTTACCAAAGATAGCCAAAATTGCTATTTTGTCATACTTTTAGTTATACATAGACACAACTATGTAGAGTAGTATTTTTCATATCTCAGAAAAATCCAGATCCATGCATAACTATCAATTCACTGCATGCTCACGTTGTTAACATTAAATGCACTTATACGCCAACAACACAGACATTTGATGCAGTTTCCCTCACTGCCTGCGGTTTCGACTTGTGACCGGTAACAAACAAACACACTTGCAGAACTCTGTAAATGCTCCGGAAAAGCAAAAAACGAAATTTTGTGGTCTAAAAAACGAAATGTTAGCACTGCTGACGGCTTCCATAACCTGAACGAAGTGTAAATAAGTCAATATGCATAAAATAGCATTAGACCCCCCTTTAAATCACATTCTTCCATTCTGGTGTGCAATGTTTTTCCCATAATTCATTCAATTGCCATGGATAAAATCAAGTCTTACCCTACATTTTTGCTCTTCACTTGGAAAAACATCACATCATGGGTGTAAAATAGATAGCAACTGGCAGTAAACATCGATTTTAATGAATGTTGCAGCTTTATTAAAGACAAGATATGTATAATGGGAACGGAGTGGAGAGAGCAGACGAAGTCTTCAATGTCTCTTGTTTGTCTGCCGCGTGTTTTCGATAAACAGAGTTGCTTTTTAGTGTGAATGAGAGGTCTGTATTGATTTGCAGTTCCTTAAGATGCCCCTAAGGCAGAGGCAGTAGAGACTGGAAGAATAAAACAATGATTATGCATTTCTCTCTGTCTCTCTCCATCTTGTCTCCCACACAGCTAAGTCTGACTTCCCACCATCTGCTGACAAACCTCACAGATACAGCGGCCCTCCTTGTCTGGTTGCCATCTGACTACAGCAGTCAGAGAATGATTTGCATGTTATTTGAATATCACACTGCTGACCCCGCCCACACAGTCACAGAGCAGCGCTAAAACATTTTCTGCTTCTTTTTTAACAATATAACAACTTTCATGTTTATTGGCTTTTTTTCACATTTGAATGCCGCCCATTCCAGTCAGAATTTATAGTTTTGTTTCAGAAGAGAGAATTAAATAAGACTGCATCTGAATCAGAGAGTGTTTTTTGTTTCATAAAATTGCTCTTAACTTACTGACCTATCAGTTTTCTGTGAATAGACTGTATACACATTAGAGAGAGAGATAGTGTGTGAGTGTGTGAGTAAGAGAGAATGAGGGAGGAATGGAATTTTTTTATGCATGTAAAAAGCTCTATTCACATAATGGCTTTTTATGTGATTAATACCACCATTGACAAAATAGGCAAATGGATTTTTTTTGTTCTGTCTGTGCAATATCCATTTGGATTTCTTCTGTGATTATAACCAGGGCAGATCCGAGCCTAATCCTGATGCCCCTGTCTGGATCTGCTCTCAGAGGTGAGGGCTTTGTGCGCAGGATTGGGCTTAACTCTGACATCGTTACGAAATCTTCACAGCCACTGTGACAGGACAACATGGTTTGAGAGAGTTCAGTGAGGTGAATTTAAGTGATTTTTTAAAAATGAATGAGTATTACCTGCCTCAAAGGCTAATGCACAAAAGCAAGTTATTATTAGGAAGTTAATAGCATACTAAAATATGCAGGCCTAAATACAGTGCAGTAATATAAAAAATATATATCACCTTTTATATCTGTACCTGTACATTATATTATATAAGTGTTTAGTTGTTTTGTTAAAAAATGAAATGAAATAAAAGAATTAGATGCATCAGTTGTAGTGTGTTTATTGAAATAGCACTGAAGTCTGAATATACAACTCAATGTTTGCAAGAGGTTCTGTGCTAATAGCATTTGAGGGTATGTTTACATGCAACGTATAAAAAACTCCTTTGCATTTTTTCACTTATAGACGACAACGTTGTCAAAACACGTTCCCACAGATCCGTGAAAATGACTAAAAACGCTGTATTATTCATGCCAGGCCAGTAGTTTGCGATGTCACTTTATAAAGAAACACTTTGCGCCTATAGACTGAACGTATAACATGCACTGAAAAAAAATGTGTTTGATTTACTTGATTTAATTGTGTACATCGGTCCTACATGAATCTAGCCTGACAAGCCAGACCCACATCAAGATGTTTGGTCTGGAAACTCACCATAGACAGGGCTCAATCCGAGGGGTGGGATAAACGGTTGTCTTTCAAACTCCCTCTGCACGCGATAGGATAGCGCTACACCAACCAGAGCAACATGAAGGTGAAGCAGAGCTCGCTGACAGATTAAACATTCACCGGTCGGCTAAACTCCGAACACATCTTCCCTTTTTAAGAATGACTTCAGTGCCGCTCTTTGTTCTTTTCTCAGAGAAAAGCTGAACTCCAAGTCTTCCAGAGTCCCGGTCAGAGCTGATTCGAAAGACCGCCGCCGTTCACCAGTTTCTGTGTTTACTAGAAGCACGCAAACGCAACTTGGCCGTCGTCATTATGGCCCCGCCTGTCGACTCTATACACGATGTGATTGGGCCGTCCAGATTCTGAGGAATACAGCTCAGAAGGGTATTGAGAGTTCCTAGACGACACTTGCGGGCAAATTAAATTTGCTGCCGCTAGGGTTCGTCTAGATTTCTAGGCTAACATGAATCAATTAAGTTAAACATTATTTGTTCATGTAACTTCAACATCACGGAATTAATACATTTTAAGCAATCCAATTAAGTAGTTTCAAAGTGATTTTTATATGGTTCCCTGACATGATTCAGGCATTCAAATCATATATTCATTCATCTACTTCAGTTTAATATATTTTAATGTTACACAACTAAATTATAATACTTCAGTAGCTAGTTGACAAACTGTTAGCTAGCAATAACACACATTAGCATATTAAATGCTAAGCATTTAAAGCTCTTTCAGCAATACATATTTGACATTAGCTGTATCAATCTACAGCCTAAGCAAATTCTCCACTCTTTTGTACAATTATAACCCAATGTAATTATAGATTGGTTAAATAATTCCAACCTAATTAAACATTAAACACTATAAAACACAACCAAATCCCTCGTTTCTAATCTTGCTTAAAAATACATAAAATTATACTTTTACATATAAAATAACAACATTTTCTCTCTCTTGATTTAGCCATATGCAAAGCATGATGGGAACTAATAAGCCCCGCCCAGTTTAATTTAATGCAACACAAATCATTTATATAACGCAACACAAATTAATAAAGTTTGACTTCAATTTGACTTGGATTGAACACAATCAAATTAAGTTACGACAAAATGTATTAAAATTGTGTTGCTTTAGCTCTTAATTAAAGGGTTACTTCAGCGATCAGCATATGGCTTTCTATCAGTAGAAACCTATATTCGAATGATCGTGCTCCCCGCTCTCATAACCCCCTGAGACGAGAGATTTATGCATTTTATTTCTGGAAAAATTACTCCGGTGACGCAAATATCGTCAATTTGCATCATCGGTAAAATGTTTGGCCAGAGGCTAAAGACTACAGCCAGCAGAGGAAGCTATTTCCGCATGTTTTCAACTCGCACATGGGGGATGAGGTCACACTCACAGCTCAGCTGGGCTCAGGCATTCATGGAAACGGTGCGGCCGGTGGAGCAAAGTGAGTATTTTATCTTCTCAAGTTAATTCCTAAGTTAATCTTCCAAAGGCATGAACTGAAAACACGCCAGACTGAACACGCGCTGAGAACTACTGCCGCGAGCGTGGACGCGTTTACCTCAGCTCTCATCACGAGCCCATTCAGCTCATCACGATGCGTGTAATCTGACTCCTGCTGTATTTGTGCTGACACTTCCTCAGCAGCCAAATCACAATATATATTGAACAGACACGTTCAATTCAGTTTTTAATTGTAGTGTCTGTTCTCTAACTGAACTGATTTTATGATTATGAATGCGTTGGTGGGAAAATAAAAGTGATTCAGTAGCAGTGGCTTTGGGAGTGGCCTCACAGGGCACCGAAGCATTCTGGGAATTGTAGTCTTTTATCCCCATGAGACAAAAATAAATTTTCTGTCTTTTCTCAGTCTAGAAAGTATTGTCTAGCAAACAAACTACAAGCAAAAATTTTCAAAGTGCATTGTGCATGACATCACCATGTTCACAAAATTTACTTTTTTGTAGTTTACACAGAGACAATAACAGTATCATTTTCAAAAACTTGCTCTTTGGAACTCCCTTAGGATAGACATTTCATTTCCAAACTGCCAAATGTAGGCTAATGGTAGCACTTTGCTTTACAGTCCTGTTCCCCATTTACAAACTATGTACTTATAATAATTGCAATAACTGGGTAGTAACTAGGTACCAACCGTGATCTACTGTATACCTAACCTTAAGCCATGCACAGTTTACATGCACAGCTCTAATTGGCCTACTGCAGTTGCACTCACTCCCCTAAACCTCACTCCCATCCGGGTCATGGCACCAAATGTAATCAGTCCTACTCGAGCAGCTCAGAGCGGGATTCAAACCCGGGTCTCCATCTTGGGAGACGGTTGTGCTAACAAAGATGCTAAAGATCGTAACCTTCAGCGTCAAGTGCTAGAATGCCTCTTGAGGCAAGGGGGGTAAGGTTTAGACATACAGCTCTTACTGTCCTATGCTAGACCTAACAGTTTGTTGAGTTACCAGATAGCAGTCAGTAAGGCAAAACTGGAGCTTACTGAGCTTCAGACACAGGTGATAAAGTCCCGTCCTCACCTGCACCACACTATACTTTGGGGTGGGGTGGGGTGGAGATATAGTGCACCGTTATATGTATGCGTGTGTGTGTGTGTGTGTGTGTGTGTGTGTGTGTGTGTCTGTGTGTGTGTGTGTGTGTCACCCCTTAGAAATCAGGAACAGGGACCACAGGAAAAGCATGAAATCGAAACAGAGCATAAACGTGACCAATGAATTGTCTTTGAACTTTTTCAGCCAATATTGATGTACATGATGTGCATTAATCAGTATATCATGTAATTAATTAATTAGATTTACAAATGATTATGATTATTAGCAGTGTTTGCACTGTATCTTTCAGTATGTGTAAAATAATACATTGCAACATTAATAGCCTAAACATTAAATGTCCTCATCAGTATCATCTAGCTATTTTGAAAGAGACTTTTCCACCTTGATTTCTATTGAATCTATCAGTTATTCCTTGCCTCCATTTTCTGTGCCTGCTGATATCCTCTCGGTGTTCAAACATGGCTGTGTGGGCGTTTAGCCATTCGTTGTGCTCCACTGACTGCTCAGATTATCGCCATCCATCATTTGTTTACACTTTCATTTGGAAAATCGAGCTGTTTTACTCCCTGAAATTATAATTTGTCCCCAAGGCCACGTAAGGTGAACGTCAGCTGTGTGTTGTTGTTTTTTTTGTACTCTTAAGATGCTTTCTCAAGTTGGAATCGACCTCTCTGGTCTGTGGTGCGCATCACATGGTATGCTGACGGACGTTCTTTGTTTTGCCTTTGTTTTACGCCTTGTCTTTACTTGTTTGCAGAGATGTGAAGGTGAAAGGGAGATGCCAGAATAGCTGGCGACTTACGTCAGTGTAAGAGCACGGCGGGATTGATGCTACAGGCCGAGGCTTTTGATGTCATATGGGAACTTTGTCATTGAAAACGTTCTCTGCAAAACCTCAGGTTCATAAATGAAAATATAATATAACCTAAAGATACAATTAGATGTACAAAAGCATAAGTGTTTTCAGAAAACACTTGCAACAGAGCGCTGGAATACTGCACATATAGAAAATGAATAAATACATCAGTCTGACTCTATAATGAATTTAATTATATGATTTTATTTCACTGACAGACCTTAATAACAACAAAAACAAATTATTATTGTAATAATATTAACAACAACAAGGATATTATTAAATAGTAGTAGTAATAAATTAGTGCTGGGCAATCATTCATCATTATTATAATTATTATTGTGTATATAAATACACACTCGTTGAGTATATTTAAGAAATATTTGCATGTATATATATATTCACACATTATTATTTGTATTATAATAATTAATAATAAATATTATAATAAATAAATTATTTAATAATAAATAATTTAGAAATAGTTTTATAATAATAATAATAATAATAATAATAATAATAATAATAATAATAATAATAATAATAATAATAATAATAATTTTACAGACCTTTAGGATTTTGGGTCAAGGTTTGAGATTTGATGAACAATAAATTAAATTATAGAAGCATTCATAAAGAAATATAGCCATAGGCTCAGAAGGAATATGGACACTTTTCTGCTGATTTTGGGGAAAGATGTGAATGGATTTTAAAATGTCTTAATGTGCTAGCGGAAAATATAATAAAATTAGCCAAAATATTTAATGAACGAACACACAAGGGGATTTTGTGAAATATGGAAATGTGCAGTGCTTCATATGGAATTCTAGAGGCGCATATCCCGGGCGGGCCTGCTGATACGACGTTAAAATTGAAGGTGGAACACGCATGCATGAGAAAATATGACCTATCTATGCATGATTTATGGGGCACTTGAGAATTATTGGTATCTGGTCTTGCTCTTTTAGAGATAACACAGACAGAAGCTTGTATCACTGATGGTGTTGGTAAGACACGCTGACCTACAAGTTCTGCTCATGCGTGAAACCACAGGGAGTTCTCAACAAGAGCCACTGTCTGTGGTTGCTGATTCCACTCGCTTGGGCCAAAAATGGAGGAAACTCAAGGGACGGCTTTATTTTTGAAGACATGGGATCACAGAATGCCATAAATCTACTATGTTCTGTCATATCTGACACAATTCATCCATGCGTGGAATTTTGAATGTCTGGAGAACATGTTACACAGATATGTGTGCGGATTCTCTATTCCGGTGGAATGTCTTCTTAACTGGCCCATTTTGTAGTATTCAGAGTGAAACTGAACTAGACATAGTGTCCAAACACTACATATCCTATTTGTATGATGCTATCTGAAAGGATAATATCAGCCTACGTAACATATAATACCTAAAAAAGAATAATATAAAAAAGAAAGAAAAAAAAGAAAGAAAGAAAGCAGAAACTCCCCTTAGGCTTAATGTAACCAAGCATCAAATCTTTTGGGCTGAATTAGATCTTCTTTTGAACTTAGATGCTCCTTTGTTCTGACCCCAGCTCTTTAATAATTCACTGTTGCATTTATTGCACATTATTCACAGTCTAAAAGATATTCATAATCCACCGAGGAAAATGTTTAATATTCGGAATATTTTGTTGTAAAACATTTTAGGTTTTTATTTTTAGATTAAAAGCTTAATTTTTCAGAGAAACTGAACAAAAGACTTAGAGTTTTGACGAGGCATTTAGCACATATATGAATGATTTCTGAGACATTATATGTATAATGTGTATAATATGTTTTTATTTCTCATCAAAGTTATCTTTATTCCTTGTGTTCTTTAAATAGTGCTTTGATTGATGTTCATCATAATTATTTCTTTCCTTTAATCTTTCATCTTTTTCTGGTATATTTTATCTAATTTCCAATAGCAAGTAATTTCTTATAACTTTATTGTATCTGAATTTACAGTTCTGTCATGACAACTCTCAGATAAATTGGTATTGTAATGTTAAAGGGTTACTTCAGCGATTAGCATATGGCTTTGTATCAGTAGAAACCCTGGAGTATATTCAAATTGTACTGCCCCCTTGTGGGAAGAGTAATTTGCGTTTTGAGTTTCTTGTGTTTTGTCCTCTCAGAGCTACCGTAGCTCAGTTATTCTACTAACAATCCTGCAGCAAGTCGATCTCCAGAGTGTTAAAGTCTGTAATTCGTTATTTTGGTCCCTGGGAATTATCTGTCTGTAAGTATTTGTTTGACAGTGGTCTTAGCTTCCTTTATATTCCAGATTTAGTCATTTTAGCATGTTTTCTATTCGTAATTTGTAAGGAAACGTAGCGCTAGTACTGTTAGTATTACAGCCAGCAGAAGGAGCCATTTCCGCATGTTTTGAACCCGCGCATAGGGGGATGAGAGATCTCACTCAGAGCTCAGCTCGCAGCTACAGGCACTCATTTAAATGGAGCTATGGTGAGCAATGTAAGTCTTTTAACTTCTCAAATTAATTTCTATGAAAGTTAAGCTTGCAAAGGCATGAATTGAAACGCGCCAGACTGAACTCGCGTTGTGAATGTATGCCGCGAGTGTAGTCGCGATTACCTCAGCTCTCATCATGAGAGCTCATTTATCTCACTCGTGCAGTTAGTGCTCAGTGCTGTGATACTCGCGTGGTGACTCACTCATCATATTGAACAGACACGTTCAGTTTTTAATTGTAGTGTCTCCTCCAACTCAGTCACTGTAATCAAATTGGTGGCTTTGGGAATGGCCTCACAGGGCAGCGAAGCATTCTGGGAATTGTAGTCTTTCTTTTCCATGAGACAAAAATACATTTTCTGTCTTTTCTCAGTCTAGAAGGCACCAAATTCAAAAATAATTTCACATTTACATTGATACTACATTGATGACCCAGTTTAAATACATATTCATCTTCCCAGCACTGAAGTACCCCTTTAAGTAAAGCTGACTTTTTAAGTCATGTGAAAAAGTATGATTTGAGTGCAAGTGCAACAGTGCAAGTTCATTTTTTTGAGTGTGCATGCTTTCCAAAACATGTCCAAACATCTGAGTTTACCACAGGTGGACTCTAATCAAGTTGTAGATACATCTCACGGATTATCAGTATAAACAGGATGCGACTGAGCTCAATTCAGCCTGCACCATCTAGTACTTGGTATTGATGGGCATATGGCCCATAATGAAATCAAATGTAATGTTTAGAAATGTCTATATAATGCATAATTAGAGCCAAGCTCAAAATAACTAAACACTAAGTTTTTACTTGTCTTAACCACACCTTATTGGTCAGGAAATTAGTTCAATTTAAGCAAATGCACTACTTGAAAATCCATTGCTGTCTCATAGAAACATCAAAGACGCTCCAGAGCGGTGTCTTCGAAAATCTGATGAAAAATAGGCCTATAATAATAATAAACGCACCACCGTGAAGCATGGATGAAGAGGTGTCATTGTATGGGGACCCTGAACTTTTACTAGCTCTGGCTGGTAAACACCTTCGAACTGCCATTGGTCCATAGCGATTATGTAATAGGTAGGTCTGGCTCTGAGGCTCTGCCTTTCTTCTAATCTCTCGAGGTCTTGGACTTGAACACAATGAGTCATTTTATAGTAGAATATTAAGTTGTCCTTCTAATTGAAAGAGACACTGATTATTATTATTATTTTCCATGTTTAATACTGTAAAACAGCCTGCTTTTAAACAATCTATTGTATAAAGTGGTATATTACAACGTGCAAACAACCACATTAATAACATCCAGCAAGTGCGCAAACATCTACATTACTGTGATCAGATGCATTCATAACTACTGTTTCTCATCGCTGTCACATTTGTTGTGCTTATTTTGTTACTGAAACGAAAGTGCACATGACATATTGACATATTCATGTAAATGTTGCGTTTAGCAGTGTTGGCGGCATCAGGATGTTCATTAACAGTAGATTTCAAACACAGGGGTCTATATAGAACCCATTCTTTGTAGCTAAAAAAGGTATTTTTTTATACTTTGGAAATTTACCAACATGCACGATAAATGTATCTGCTCTGAGAAATGGTAACATGACAAATATTGTGCAGTTTGCTAGATTACCCACCGACACGTCTTACCCTACTCTCCCCCATGCAGTCTGATCTGTCCTTAGGGGCTGCGCTGTATTAAAATAATAAGGGCAGAATTATTTCATCATTTCAATGACTGTGGATGAAATCAGCGCTGGAGTCTGTGTGGATCGCTTACTGTCATAGCCTAACAGCTGGCTTATTAAAAGCCATCCTGCCCTCTGGAAGAATCCTTTTTTTGGGTAAGTTTCTGAAAATAAACTGATTATACAGACATAAATGTTAGCCATATGCTGTACACGCTCGACCTGGCCTACCGAGAAGCACAGACAGATTTTTGCCAATTTGACAGTATTTTTCCCCCTTTTCTGTAGGGAATGAAGCTTTTCAAAAAACAATACAGATAATTAAAGATAATTAGTCTACCAGTGTTGTCATATGAAATAAGAAACAATCTACAGAAGGTTCTCAAAGGCTCCTAGTGAGAAGAACATAAATTCCCAGAGTGCTAGTGGAATCTTCGGTGGTAGACTGCTGATGGATGTGATGTGCAAAAGTACGGTTTATCAGTTCAGTCCTAGCATATGCTGATTAAAATGCAACTTTGAAGGTGGTACAGAAACATTTCTCTTGAAATATGAATGTTGAACCTGACTGACCCAGTTCTTTGATCATGTTTCTCAGCCTAAAAAAAAAAAAAAATTCTGAATCCCTGAGGAACACAACCAACAAAGCATCATAGTGGGGGAAGTCTGAAATGATACTTTGAAATGTTCCGGAGCAGCTGAGGTTACAAAACCGGCATTATTATTATGGCTTGGAGGGATTAAACGTGAAGAAATCCACTCTGGAAAAACAACAACAAATTTGCTTTTTAATTGCACAATTTGAACAATAAAATGCTTTATTTGTCCATCCATCAATATTCATGGCTGAGACCTCTTCATAATGACTTTTGATTACAAATTGTGTTTTTAGATTCCAAATAATAGATTCAAGATAAATAATTGACTAATGTTAATATCTAGTTATCAGTCTTGAAAATAAATGGCATATGCAAACCCAGACAGCAACATAGCGTCAGCCCAGATCGAGGCCGCAGAGATATCACAGCTCTCATCCCCACGCCCTCTGGCTGTTGAGCGATCCCAATGTGTTGCGTGATATATATAAATATATATATATACCTATTTCCATCCTTTCCTGTGAAATCAGATAACTGTGATTTTGTGTTGCATTGCTGCATCAATAGGAAGAGATTTATAGTAATATAAATTAAGTTCCAAGTGCCCAACCTAGGGAACACTGATCACCATAATGGTGAGAAATTTTAGGAAATCCACATAAATTTATGAAGTCAACTTGTGACGCTTACGGAAGAGGATTAGGGCCAAGCAAAAAAAAAAAAAAAGAATCTCGAGATTAAAGTCATTATAATGCGAGATTAAACTTGTTAAATTTTGAGAAAAAAAGTCGAGATACAATCTCGAGAATAAACTCATTAAATATCGAGAATAAAGTCGTTCTGTTTCGAGAAACAACTCGTTATATTTCGAGAAAACAAGTCGAAATAAAATCTTGAGAATAAACTCATTAAATATTGAGAATAAAGTCGTGTTTCGAGAAAAAAAGTCGAAATGAAATCTTGAGAATAACGCATTCGATCAGTATTCATTGCATAGCATACTGATAGAGGACATTAATATAATTTTGTCATAATTAGCTAAAGTTGGTAGTATTTCTTTGTTACTGAAAGAAAGTCTGAAATATAGCTTGACTAAAGCCCTATTCGGACGGGATTAGATTAACATGGGAACATGGGGGTAAAGTCATTTTACCTCAGGACGTCTGTAATATTAATGGCCAATTGGCACGGGATAAGACATCTCAGTAAAACTAGCAGAAGTGGGAGGAGTAACTCGCTTTACGCACCTCCTTGACGTCATGTGCGTATGACATTACCGTTATAACTTGAACAAACACACAACCTGAGCGCCAGTCTGAACTCCGTCTCCAATATATATGTGTGTTTTAATAAACAGTTAGGTCCAGTCTAACGATTCTGATTGGATTGTGTTGGTAATAGACACTTTCCTAGAGCTAAAATATGTGTTGTGCCTCTAATAAGTGCTTTTGATCTTCTTTTTGCTTTAAATGATATGCGGAAAATACTGGACGTTTGCCACAGATTTGTCCCCCCACCTACAACGCAACCGAATGCTTCAAGCGCCTCCAAGGTCGCAAAATGCGCTATTTAAAAAAAAATTTAAACAGGAAATGACGGAATTTTACCATACATTTTTACAGCAGGTCTATTCGAACGCGATTAGTATTACCCAAGGTCATTTTTCCAGACCTTTTTACAGAAGGTAAAAGCCTCGGTAATCTTTACTGACATTGTCCGTAATGATTACCAAGATGGCACATTCGGACGGGACTAAAATCACCGAGAACCTCTGGTTATAATTACTTTACCCCCACATCCCCATGTTAAACTAATCCAGTCCGAATAGGGCTTAAGTGATCCAACTCTGCCATGTCCTCTACTGATGTATGCTATGCAATGAACACTGATCGAATGCGTTATTCTCAAGATTTTATTTCGACTTTTTTTCTCGAAATATAACAAGTTTTTTCTCGAAACACAACGACTTTATTCTCAATATTGAATGAGTTTATTCTCAAGATTTTATTTTGACTTTTTTTCTCGAAATATAACGAATTTTTTCTCGAAACAGAACGACTTTATTCTCGATATTTAATGAGTTTATTCTCGAGATTGTATCTCGACTTTTTTTCTCGAAATGTAATTTCTCAAGTTTAATCTTGCATTATAATGACTTTAATCTCGAGATGCTTTTTTTTTTTTTTTGCTTGGCCCTAATCCTCTTCCGTAGTATGCTATCCCTAAGTATTTCGTTGTATTGTCAATAACATTCAAGATGACTGAAAAATGAGTGAATGCAACTAAGAAGTACGATAACATGTAAATAGTTCAGATTACTATTTTTTTCAAGTAAGTTCAACAAATTATTGGACATTAAGTAAAGTTAATTAAAAAGTCTAAGTAAGAACAGCTATTGGATTTTACAGTGTGGGATTTATGTGTCACAGCAGAATCTTACATGCTCACAGCAGTGTGTCTGTATATTTGCTAGCAGTAGCAAGTCCATACAGCAGAGAAGAATGCCAGATTCATCAACATACTAAAGCTATTTCGAGAGTTGTCATGATCGAAAGAGCTCTATTAATGGCTGAACTAAAATCATAAGGAAAATACAGGAAATTATTCAGTTCAGAGGTCTTAAACCTAGGGAACATAGGGCCCTTCAAGTTTTAATACATCATCTTCAAATCCGGTCCACATTTTTCCTTATACATAATATATTAAACAGCTGATCATTACATCACAGCCAGATCGTGATGTTCCTGTTCTATTAATGGGACTGAAACCTGCCTCATCTGCAGGAGAAAATTGCAGTTCATCTCAGGCATCATTACTCCACTAAACATGCAGTGCAGTATACAAGGATGAGATGAGGCATTCAGCTCTGAAAAAAATCAGTCTATGCATCAATAGCTGTATTACTGTGCCAATAGTTAAAATTCATGGCGGTTGGAAAACATGTCTTTGTTGTGAGTATTCAACTGTCCTGTGCTGGTGACCCTCAGATAATTTGAGTTTGAGACTCCTGAATTAGTTGATGGCAGTTTATACATTTATAGATTTTGAGTGAAGGCAAAATCAATTCAGCAGGTTTAGCATTTGCTTTTCACTAATGTGAGTCAAGTGTAGCTCTAAGTATTTCCCATTTAAAAGTAAAAGCCCACTGTTTAACTTGCCGCCACAGCAGGGACCCTAATGGATTTACAGAGCTCTTCGTGTGCAGGGAGATACTGTAGCTTATTTCCAAACATCTGCTTAATTAAACATGAAATAGGTGTCATTTACAGTCTTAATCTGTCAACGTTATTTATTTATCAATACATTTAACTTTTAATTAGCGAAATTAATCATGTTGATTCTGTCTAATTAAACATTACAGCATGAGCTGCCCTGACTGAAAACTGTATGGTATGACACGGGTTGCAATCAATCTCATGCTTTCAGGGTCCAGCTA
The DNA here is from genome assembly GCF_024679245.1 of Pseudorasbora parva. Classification (NCBI taxonomy): domain Eukaryota; kingdom Metazoa; phylum Chordata; class Actinopteri; order Cypriniformes; family Gobionidae; genus Pseudorasbora; species Pseudorasbora parva. Next base: position 12,876,119 of record NC_090194.1, on the reverse strand, counting down.
GTTGGCGATGAGGAGATAGTGCCAAGTTTCACCAGGCTCCAACAAACAGAACTGGACTTTGTGCATGAGGTTTTATTATTTGACGAATTCAGGAGAACTTTGAAACAAAGAGCTAATTCCTTATACTACACGAAAAAAATTGATGATTAGATCATTCGAATAGATCATTAGATCAAAATACATCAAAAATAGATCATTTGAATAGTCAAAAGCATATACTGTAACAAAATAATAAAACATACTCAACTACCTCTGATTCAGAATTGCCCTAGAAATTTTGGATTTGCCCCATTTTTTTTAAATAGCCTTTGTGCACAGCCGGCTTTGTACTGTCCCAGGTTCATGAATCTGTCCTCCATAAAGGGCGCTGCTCACGTACAAACCCGATTCCAAAAAAGCTGGGACACTGAACAAATTGTGAATAAAAAAAGGAATGCAATAATTTACAAATCTCATAAACTCTTATATTTTATTCACAATAGAGATAACGTATCAAATGTTGAAAGTGAGACATTTTGAAATGTCATGCAAAATATTGGCTCATTTTGGATTTCATGAGAGCTACTCATTTCAAAAGTTGGGACGGGTAGCAATACGAGGCTGGAAAAGTTAAATGTTCATATAAGGAACAGCTGGAGGACCAATTTGCAACTTATTAGGTCAATTGGCAACATGATTGGTGTATAAAAAGAGCCTCTCAGAGTGGCAGTGTCTCTCAGAAGTCAAGTCAGGCAGAGGATCACCAACTCCCCCAATGCGGCAGTGAAAAATAGTGGGGCAATATCAGAAAGGAGTTTCTCAGAGAAAAATGGCAAAGAGTTAGAAGTTATCATCATCTACAGGGCATAATATCATCCAAAAATTCAGAGAATCTGGAAAAATCTCTGTGCGTAAGGATTAAGGCCAGGAAACCATAATGGATGCCCGTGATATTCGGGCCCTTAAATGGCACTGCATCACATACAGGAATGCTGCTGTAATGGAAATCACAACATGGGCTCAGGAATACTTCCAGAAAACACAATCCACTGTGCCATCCGCCGTTGCCGGCTAAAACTCTATAGGTCAAAAAAGGAGCCAGTGAGCAACTTGTCTCCTCAGTCCCCAGACATTTGCAGACTGTAACGAAAAGAATAGGGGATTCCAAACAGTGGTAAACATGGCCTTGTCCTAATTTATTGATGCCATGAAATTTAAAATCAACTTATTTTTCCTGTAAAATGATTACTGCTTTTGAATTAGCATAGAAACACACAGCATCTCCTCAACATAACGGCGACAGCACTACTACGATAACTGACGCCATGCCTTCTTTATTTGTGTATGCATTTGGGCCTTGGAACCACAAGATGATTTTTAGCACCATTATCCTCCAAATGCACACACTAGAAGATTCATCCAGACCGTGAGACCACACACCTGTCAAATGAAGTAACATTTTTAAAGTGAGACGAGATCTCATGGAGACTCACGAGATCAAACGTGACTTGAGAAGAAAAACAGATGGAGGACGATTAACGTCATCAGCTGGTTCTTTTGGCGCGAGTTTTGTTTTGCGGGAAAAATATGGGATATTTCTCAATACTCCCCTTTCATGCCATGTTTGTTGCTGCCAAGTTTCAGCTACAGAAGTATGCAACATCTGGTTGGTGATGCTTGCTCGATACCACAGGTATCACGTCAGAGGCAGCTCGAACAAACATGCTTGATATTCACGATTTGGGATTGTGTGCGCTCGGACGCGATCAGGAGCAATAAAATAATCGTAATGATGCCACACAATTGAGGATTTTTTAGACTAAAAGTAATTTGCGACAAGCCTCGAATTAGGCTACAACCCACGATCACTTGTTGGTGCAATTTGGGCTCAAAAATGGGCTCAAAATCTTGTGTGTGGCCAGCTTTAGACAGAATAAATCTTTTTGTGGGAGACTTTGAGCTTGGTAACTTTGCAGATACATGCACAAACAGTTAAATAATGCACTAAAGAAAATGTAAAACATGATGACCCCTTTAAATATATTTTGAACAGAAAAATACATAAAAAAATAAACACTGACAACTATATATGTACGTATATTGAGGGAAATGTAAAATGGCCACAAATATATGTATATTAAATGTATTCAAAATGTATGCTAAAAACAGCAAGCCGTTAACACTTACTGTATATTTTGCTACACTGCCCGGCCAAAAAGAAAGAAAGAAAAATCGCTGTTTGGATTTGTCATGAAACCCACCCCATTCACCCCCCACGTTTTAGCTTGATTGTTCACACCTGACCTCAGATTTGAAAAAGTCTCAAGAAATGGATGTGTAAGGCTCTGTTTAAACGTGGGCAGCTATTTTCAAAAACTGACATTTCAACCTCTCCGGTTTCAAAAATAACATTGTGCACACATGACAGTTTTCAGAAAAGTGTTCATTTCCAGAGCATGTCAAACCTGTAGGTGGCGGTGTAACGAGAAGCTCAAGCATACGTAAGCCAATCAGAATCCCGAAAATAGCAGCGGTGCTGGCGGTGACGCGGACTGGTTTTTCTTGTTGGAGTGGAAAGTTGTTGCAATATTGCTGACCTCCGAGCACTCATTCGTCTCTGCTCCTCGACATAATGGATCAGTTGTATTTCCAAATGCAAACACACGAGAAGAGTTTGCATCAACATAAATGCGACTGCTAGTCTGAACTCTTCCATGATCACATGTTCACATAGGTCGCACTTTTGACGAAGGTGTGAGCTCTGGCGCATACTGTGACGTTGGCTGCCTAAACAGCCATCTGTCTCAGTTTACATACAAACGTGCAAAGGATGATTTTCAAAATCTCCACTCTGGCCGGAGTTTTTAGAAAGTCTCATTTTCAGAGGCGAATTCTCCGTTTGCATGTAAATGAAAGGTGCAAGGTCCCGCGATCTCTATCGAAGCCAATACGGAAGTAATGTAAACTGCAATTCCTTGACTGGCCACTAGAGGCAGGCTCCAGAAGGGAGCAGAATCTCATTGAGCCCCATGTTAAAATTCCCAACTTTACAGCAGAAAAAAAAACATGTTTACAGCCTCGTACAAATTGTGGTTTTGGCCTATACAGCTAATTTTGACATCATGACAACTGTGAGGGGTGTGATTTTTTTATTTATTTATTTTTATAACTCATATTTAACTTTATTCAACAGGAAGAGCAGTAACTTTTTTTTCTTTTTTTTACAGGCAGTGCGATTACCAAAACTTATAGCTCATAGCAAAACGATTTATTTTCATGAATATTAGCATAACAATATAATTCATCTGAGAAGCCATTATCATTAGAGCTCATCACTCTAAAATAACTTTAATCAATGATAGATAAGCCATTCTGTTTATATTGAAAATGTTGATATGCAGGACATACCTGCATCCATTAACTCTGCTTCTGACCCAAAAAGATGATAAAGTACATCTTAAGAGTGGTGTGACACAAATCAAGACATGAAAATTGATGAGTTCCTGCTTTGATTGCATCTTTGATTGCAGCTATGTAAATGAAAAGAAGAAGGTCATTCATATAGGAAGGCAAGTCTTTGTAAGATTTAGAAGAGAAACTATATGTTATAAGTCAGCTTCCTCTAAAAGAAATGCTAATTTCCTTTTAGCATTAGCATTGCAAATTTTTTTAGTGCTCAAATTCCAAATGCAATGTGAAGAAAGCGCTTAGCATATAACGGCGCAATGTAATTTCTCTGAGCTGAACCTTCAAAGGTCTTCTACAAACCTTTTATTGCTCTTCAAAAGTCCTTCAGGCATGATTGCATGCGTTTTAATTTCCGGTGTCGCACCACATCCACTCAAGCACTTAACATATCTGAACCAAAGTGACGGCACGCGACACGAGACCTTAATTTCTTTTGTCAAGAGTCACTGATGGAAGTCCACAGGTTGCCAACACGCAGTAAGAATAAATGGCAGACGCTTATGCCTGCTGACACACTTATATATCATTTGCAGCTGCTGTGCGTGCAATAAGCAAAAGCACACTTAAACTTTTACTTAAGGTGACGGCTTCCTTTTTTAAATTAAATTTCTGACTTATCACTGGAAAAGAACTCTTTGTACACCACACACACACACACACACACACAAAATGGAAATTATTTATTCTCTATTTATACACTTTATTTTGTGCAAAGCCTATATACTTTTTTATTTTTACAGAATATCCAAGATGATCTTTTCTACAATTTTCATTGAATAGAAAAGATGACTATCTATATATATATATATATACAGGGCCGGCGTTTGCTATAGGCGAGCTAGGCGGTTGCCTAGGGCGACAATTGTGTTAGGGGCGCGAGCGCGCTCTAGTGCCGCCCATTACTACCCATTAAGCAATCGGAACAAGCGAAATACAACATAATGTTCATTAAACATGATCATCATAGGGCGCCCCCTCAGCCACACGTTTTATTACTTATCAACCTGATTATTAGATTGAATTGATGGTGATTATTGATTATTAGTTCAGGCGTTAGGTCAGGCAAGTGCTCATCTTGCGCGTTCATCAAAAATGAGGCGTCTAAACCCCGCGGTCCGCGGATGCACAGGGACGGAAAAAGAGAAAAAAAGAAAGGAAGAAAATTGAAAGAAAGCCCAGTATAGAGGTTAGTCTTCTTATCTCAGCCAATAAGTTGTCAAACAAAATAAAATTACGTAGTATCAATCTTATCAACTAATATTTATTTTATAAATATTATTAATATTGTCACTAAGCTATCACTTGCTAGTTTTCTACATAATTACTATACGTATTGCAAACATAACTTCACTGACAATAATCTACAATAACCTACATGGATGTCATTTAAATATCAAAAGTCCAGTTCGTTATGAATATGGATAACGTATGCATGTTATTTATGAAAAGTACACTACGTGGGCGTCGGAAGGAAATAAATACGGCCTCTCGTTTTTTTTTTTTTTTACTGGAGCAGCCCAATTATAGATGCCATATTATTTACATTAAACACAAATATGCTGTGTTCACCTAATTCTTTATAGTGGCTGTGGTGTAGTGGTTAGTCGCACGGCATCAAGATTTGATGCAGATTGATCAGAGGTTCGATCCTGCCTTTTGCCACACTCGCTCTATTCCCTTTTCCCATCACATATCAAATTGGAAAGGCATATATTTTTAATAAAAAGTGAGAAAATGTTTGAAAAGTGGAAATAAAGTGTCAAACGTGTTTAATAATAAGTGCTTATCGGTTAGGGGTAGGCCTAGGAAAACAGACATGTGCTGAATTAGAGACGATAAAAGTGAGTGGAGTGGGGTGGGGAGGTGTGGGGGGCGCAAAACTCCATCTCGCCTTGGGCAACCAAAGAGCTAGAGCCGGCCCTGTATATATATATATATATATATATATATATATATATATATATATATATACACACACACTGTATTCTGTATTTGCTTCCTCTCAGTTCTACATACTACTGTCCTGTCCCTCTAAAGGCAAAAATATAACATAACATAACATAACATAACATAACGTAACATAACGTAACATAAAAGTAACATAAAAGTAACATAAAAGTAACATAAAAGTAACATAACATAACATAAAAGTAACATAAAAGTAACATAACATAACACAAAAGTAACATAACATAACATAAAAGTAACATAACATAACATAAAAGTAACATATCATAAAAGTAACATAACATAAAAGTAACATAACATAACAACATAAAAGTAACATAATATAACAACATAAAAGTAACAGTGCATTGCAATTTATTCTATTTATATATTTATAATATAAATGTAATACATCATATTATGGAATCTTATTTCTATCCACGGAATAAAACCATTTAAAAGAAAATTGTGACTTTTTATCTCACAATTGTGTGATATTAGCTTTCAATAGTGAGTTATGAAGTAAAATTGCGACGTATTGAGTTTATATCATGCAATTCTGACTATATATCTCAATTCTGATTTCTTTTCTCAGAATTGTGAGATATAAACTCGCAATTATGAGTTTTTAATCGCAAATCTGACTTTATATCACAATTCTGATAAAAGAAATCAGAATTGCAATATGTATTCAGAATTGCATGATATAAATCCAATAAGACGCAATTTTGACTTTATAACTCACAATTCTGAATTTCTAACTCGCAAAAAAAAAAAAAAAAAAAAACAGAATTGTGAGATGTAAACTCTCACAATCTGCAAGAAAAAAAAAGTCTGAATTGTGAGATAAAAAGTTGTCATTACCTTTTTAAGATTTTATTTTGTGGCAGCTTCCATAGTATATTGCTGTTAAAGGCACTTATGTGTCAATAAATATAATACATTTTGAAGATTACGAAAGCTTTAACAGAATCCTGCTATGTCGACGTTGCATGAATAAAAGTCCCTACAGCAATTTTTCCCCTATAAGATTAGCCTAAAATGTAGGCTCAAGATTTATCTGGAACACTTATAAATGTACAAATAAATGATTTGAGTCAGGAAACGGAATGATTATCTGTACTTGCCAGAGCTGCTTACATAAAGTCTCAATATAACGCATCCAACACTTATGCACCCAATCTGTGCAATGCATGCTTACATCCATCATGCATTAGAAAAGCCCTGTTTCCACAATTATTCAAATAACTTGGCGAGAGAAGGAAACCATGCACAGTGGATCAAAGGGTGCGAGGAGACATCATAGGGTTTTTTTCTGTTTCTTCCATTATTACTCAATACAACAGACCACGTAACTTTCAAAGAGTACTGTTCCTTTCAACTCAACATTTCTGCAATACAGCGCAACAATGACCACCTACTTTTTCAGCGGTCTTGGTTCTGGAAATAGTTTCCCCATTCATTTTCTCCACAGGGATTTGAAATAATTCTCCAATAAAGAGTAATAGCCATGAATGAAACCAACCAGCTCTGAGATGAATCACACCATAGTTTTTGATTAGAAGCAAAAAGTATAAAGTTAAAAAGTAGCGTTACAAAAGAACATTGTGTTATGATGTTAGCTATATGACAAGGAACATTTGATTCAGTGCAAATGATGTAGGCTATTATAAAGGACCTAGAGTCTAAATGAAGTTCTAGGTAAATATTTCCCCCTCCAAATGGCCTTGCTCATGAGATAGTACTTTTTCAAAGTTCAGAAACTTTTGAGTGTGGTACTTGGGCACTGAACATGCTGATTGGTTTAGCTTACACAGCATTTTATTTTAACCAGCATTGTTAAAAGTCTTTTGCGAGGTTTGTTCTGCGTTCAGTAAATATCAGTTTAGCTCTTTCTGTCGGATGGCACGCGTTCGTCTCAGCCATCTCAGAGTCAATGTCCGTATAGCTTATATTAACACATTGTCATTTTAAATCTACAAGCTTTCAGAACACACTTTAGTATCAGTCCTCTTTTCCACTGTTTGAATGAACTATTTAGTAAACCAATACATAACCAGCAAAAGCAGTACAGCTTGAATCTCCTCCATACTTGTTATTGTTGCAGACAGTGTTGCGCAAAAATTATTAAGGTCCGGCGCTGACTGGGAGGAGCAGTCGTGCACAGTCCAACATCACCGGACTTATTTGCCTAATCTTCAAGGTACTTTAGACCGCAGTGGAAAAGCGGCAGGTTTGACAGGTCTGGGGGGAAAAAGTTCCTTGTACAAATTGTTCTGGGTATTTTAGGTGGAAACAGGGCTAAAGACTACATTGTAAACAAATGCTGTAAAAAATGGCCACATGTTGACAGTAACATGCTGTTTTCCATCAATACAGTAATATACTGTAGAAAACAATGCATTCTGGGTAATATTTGTCATTTTTGAGAAAATAGCCAACAGGAATAAACTGTGAATTAACAGCGCTTAAAGTCAACACTCAAAGGCTGTGTTCAAAATCACACCCCATCCCCTTATGCACTATTCCCTACACTAGTTTACTGATAGACCACTTGACAGAGTGAACGAAAAGAAATGGGTGAATTCTGACACTGATGAAAACCTGCTTATCACTGAAGGAAAGAGAAACATAAACAGAAAAAAGTTGATTTCATCAACTGAATATAAAAGAAGACAATAAATCTCTGAAGAGCTCAGCAGAGGAGGATAAAACAACTCCACAAACAGCATTAACATCATTAGTAACTCCGCCTACCCATAAGGGTATATAAGGAAGTAGCTGGCATGATTGCATTGTTTCTCCTTCGGAGCCAAGAGCATCTCTTCAATCCTACAAGCCTGAATGCTGAAGTTCTCTCTTCAGTCTTCGAGACAAGCGGTTCTCCGGGGTGTTGGTGTAAAGGTACGTTCCAGCGATCTCACATTGCCTGCCTGTTGCAGTGATCTGCAACAGCTGTGTGTGTCTTCCCAGGGCGCTTCGGTACTCTGCAGAGCTTTCCTGTCACAAAAAGAGCTTGCGTGTGGCACGTCTTTTTCAAGACGGTTTGCCCACGCACTTCCGGGTGCGATCGATATCCGTTGCTGTCTTTGGGGCGCATTCACTGCTCGACGTGTTTGGGCTTCAGCGCGTTCGGACAGTGTTTGTGGATGTGCTGTGTTCCCTCTGCGGGAACATGACCATCGCTATGCTGTGGTCGAGACTCAATGATCTCTGCAAAGAGAGAGAGTCCCCTCTGCCACACCCCGATCTACCATCTCCGAGAGAGGTGGTACTTTGGCTGGTGGCGGTGACCTGAGGGCAGTGCTGTGGTATTAAGAACTCCGACGATTATTCCTCGGGCCACTCCCACCCTCTTGCACATCGCTTCCAGCGAGTGTTGGACTGAAGCGGCGGGACATCTGCTGATGCCCCGTTCGTTTCGTTCACACTCCAGATAGCGGCGAGAGGTCGATTGCCACATCTCAAGGTGGGCTAGAGTCCTTTGGGGATGACAATCTGGCCATAGGCACGAGGACAGAGCTGATCCCGGCCTTATGAACTACGTGCCGCCACCAATGCCACGTGGCCACAGCAGCAGCCTTCACCCGGGCCACGCCGTGGTGCACGCCCCAGGAAGCCGCCCCAGTCCGCGCCAGCCCCGCAGCCTGCTGAACGCCAGGCTAAGCGGCGCTCCTGACGCAGACAGCTCAGGGATAGGCAGTTCTTTTTCAGGGGACGTTGGCAGGACCGCTCCTTCCCCCCGGTGGAGGGCCGGGGGAGAATCTTTTGTTACCCTAATGTAAAGAAAGAATGGATAAACCCATCCTTGAGCACCCAGAGACCGGTGACGGCAGTGTGCGCTGCGCCTGGGCCACGCCGCTCTCATCCCTCTCTGTCGCCAGCCCCCTCTCAGAGCAGACCCCCAGTGAAACGCGAGTCCTTCCCTGGTCTCCTCTGTTAGGGCGCAGCAGTTAACCGTGCTCCCACACTGGGATGCTATGCCTCCCACGTCTGGGCCGGTGACGCTGCCTCACTGCCCCACCGGGGGTACATTGGTGCTCCGTATGACCCCACTGGTGTACTTCCTGGGAGCCTGGCTTCAGCTTCCAGGACTGTTCCGCTGGGTCGTGCAGACCATGAGGCTCGGCTGCGCGATTCAGTCCGTGCTCTCCTCCCCAATTCCGGGGTGTCCGCTTTACAATGGTTGGGCCCAGTGCCCCTGTCATGCGTGCGGAGATCGCCACACTGACACGCTGGCGAAGGGCGCGATCAAGCCCGTCCCTCCAGCCGAGATGAAGTCTGGCTTTTACAGCCTTTACTTCATTGTACCCAAGAAAACCGGTGGGTTACGACCAATCCTGGACCTTCGCGTCCTGAACCGATCCCTTCACAGGCTTCCGTTCAGGATGTTGACTGCAAAATGCCTTTTCGAATGCGTTCGTCCACGTGATTAGTTTGCAGCGATCGACCTGTAGGACGCATACTATCATGTGTCTGTCCTTCCGCGACACAGACCGTTCCTGTGATTTGCATTCGAAGGACGGGCATATCAGTATGCGGTGCTCCCATTCGGGCTAGCTCTGTCCCTTCGCGTCTTTACAAAGATTGCCGAGGCAGCCCTTGCGCCACTCAGGCAGCAAGGGGTTTGCATCCTGAATTACCTCGACGACTGGCTCATACTGGGCCACTTTCAAGAGTGGGTGTGCGAACACAGACACTTTGTTCTCCACCACTTAGCCCATCTGGGCCTTTGGGTCAACTGGGAGAAGAGCAAACTCTGCCCAGTGCAGAGGATCTCTTTTCTCGGTATGGAGATTGACTCGGTCGCCATGTGCGCACAGCTTACCGGCGAGCGTGCGCAGTCACTGCTGACTTGCCTCAAATCAAGAGCAAGAGTGCAGTTCCACTGAACTATTTCAGAGGCTCCTGGGGCATATGGCATCTGCAGCCACGGTGACACCACTCGAATTACTTCGTATGAGACTGCTTCAGCACTGGCTTCGCGATCGAGTCCTGAGATGGGCATGGCAGTCTGGCACACTCCGGGCCCCAGTGACTCGGGCCTGCAGACAGACACTCACCCAGTGGTCAAACCTCAGCTTTCTTCGGGCCGGTATACCCTTAGAACGAGTTTCCAGGCATGTTGTTCCAGATGCTTCCACTACATGTTGGGGTGCCATGTGCAAATGGACATGCGGCCGCGGGCTCCTGGACAGGACCCCAGCACTGCCTGCATGTCAATTGCCTCTTGTTGCTGGTAGTACGGTTCGCCCTGCACCGCTTCCGAGTGTTGCTGAAGGGTCAATGCGTACTAGTCAGGTCGCTCAACACTCAACCACCAGGCCGGTCTACGCTCACGCCGCATGTCCAAACTTGTTATGGAGTCAGAAGCACCTAAGGTCCCTTCGTGTTGTCCATATCCCGGGGATTCTGAACAGTGCAGCCGACGAGCTGTCACGACTTCAGCCACTCTCTGGGGAATGGAGACTACATCCCCAGGTGGTTACAAATGGTGAAACGGTTTGTGTGATGATACTTGCTGAATATTGCACGGCTTGAAAAGGGTCTCAGCCAATCAGATTCGAGAACTAGCAAGAACTGTTCTATAAAGAGCCATATCCCATGGCTACGAGTGTGAAATTGTGTTTATACAACAGTTTGAAGGGACAGGTGTATGAATAAATAAAAAACAACAACGGAGTGCAGAACTACTTCCACCACAGATTCAAATCGTTCTAAAATGTAACTATAGAAACAAAGAAACTCCAAGTTGCTTAATTGAAGCTTATTGTATTTTATACAACAGTTCAATCTCGTTTACTAGAATCCATACTTACATCTATCTGACATTTCTATCTCCACTGTACGATTTTTGTCTCAATTAATCCTGCAGCAACTGATTGACAGATGTACACACTTTCTGCTTCCCCTATTCTCCCATCTCATTATCTTTCCTTCCTCTCACCACTTCCATCATTATCTTTCAATTTTATTAAACATCTCTCATCATCAATGGCCGCATATATCTGCAGTTTCATCTATTGCATGGCAACTAGGTTTCTCGTGGCGCATACCACACACAGTCAACACGCTTTTTAGTCCAAAAGAAAAAGACAGTCTTGTCCAACGCATGTTAATTGACTCTCTCAGGGAGATTTATCGATAAGCAAATGTGGTTGAAATGATGTGATGTTATCCCGCTCTGCAGATCATATTTACGTAGTTTAGACAAACACTTATCTCCATTATGCAGCTATAATGATGCTAACATAGTATTATGCATGCATATCATGCATTTGTATCCCACAATGGCTGTACACACATACAAAGTACAGTCGCACTCGTATGGCACAGGGGATAACACTCTTGTAGTTATGAAAGTGTAGCAGTGGGTTAAACGGAGTGGGCTGAACATGTTTCAGCCATTATCACGAAGGCACTCAGTGTACTTTCAAATGTTGAAAGATTTGGTTTCTGAAATTACAGCGTTAGAGTCATTCATATGGAAATGACATCCCTTTCCTCTTTGTTGCTCCCTGTTTTCATGCTGTGTTGATATGTGGGTATTCTAAGTCACACTCTATTTTTTTGCATGGCCATATGGTGCACCCTGAAAAAGTGTAGGCCTATTAGTTTTCTTTTTTTCTTTTTTACTCAATGCTTGTAAAATCAAGCTTTCCCACCCCTAATGCTAATTATTTTATTGTTGTTATGGATATGCATACAAATCGGTCTATTTATGAAGAAATCATGGTCTTTCTGATGTTAATTACGAACTCTGGGTTAAGAAATGCTGCAATGGTAAAACATTACCAACATATGTAAGATACTGCAATTTCATAAAGGGCTCTTTATTCAACAAGACCGCTGATGTGGTCTTAGTAATGCATAGGCTTGATTATGTCATGAGTCATGATGCGTAGTCCAGCATTCACCACGTAAATGATCGACAAGTGCTGTTTGAAATCTACAGCTATCAGTAATCTGACTTGCTAATTAGCCAGCAATACTTCATTAAGATTCATGGGATGCTTTTAAAGCACTGCAGTACATAATACACATAGAATAAACCAAAACACTTTCAACCCAAGGGCTGGGTAAATACAGGACCGAAAACATGTTTTCATTTTACCCAGCAAATAGGGTTGTTTATATTCATTTGTGTTCTGCTCTAAGAGAAAAATTAACTGAAATTTAATGAACTGGAACAAGCCTACTGATACCACTTTTCTTCACACAGATTCCCATTGGCTGCTGTTGCTGCTCCTGTCACAGCCTAAATCTTTTACTAAATGTGGATTTTTATGATTGTAACTGATATTGAATACAATTATTACATACAAAGTGTACCTGTATATAACAGAGATTTCAGAGTGCATTTTTATTATTAAAAATATCAATTTGACTGAGCCAGCACTGTCAAAAACAACCCAGCAAAAAGGTTAATGTATAAAACCCCAAAATCTAGGGTAAAAATAACCTAGCATGTGTTCGGTCCAATATTTACCCAGCACTGGTTTGCCAAATAACCCAGAAATGGTTGTTTTTAACCCAGCATTGTTTAGGGTGTAGGGTTAGGATGAATTTCAAATCCTGCTCTCTCCTGTAGAGGCCTGCGATTAATAACTCAACCCCTGAGTTGTTATGTCTGACCCAGGAGCTAGGTAACACAAAAACTCTGGATTTTTATGTCTGACCCGGGAGCCTGGTAGCACAAAAACTTCCCAAACACTGTTGTTAAGTCTGCCCCTGGATCCGGGAAGCACAAAAAGTTCTCAAACACTAGGTTGCTATATTGGACCCAGGACCTGGGTATCACAAACACTTCCCAAACACTAGGATGGTATGTCCCATTGGCCTCTGTCCATCATGGCCTTCTAATCCTCCTCATATTCTGACTGGCTTCATCAATCTGTCTCCTCTCCACCAATCAGCCGGTGTGTGGTGGGCGTTCTGACGCGATAGTGCTGCCGTCGCATCATGCTGCACATTGATGGTGGTTGAGAAGATTCCACCTTTCCATGTAAAGTGCTTTGAGTGCCTTGAAAAGCACTTTATAACATATTATTATGTCTGACCCAGGAGCTGGATAACACAAAAACTACCCAAACACTGGGTTGCTATGTCAACCCAGGATCTTACACAAAACTACCCAAACACGTGGTTGTTATTTCTGATCCAGGGTCACAAAAACTACCCAAATACTGATATGATAACCCCCAAAAATTGCTTTGAGTGAAAAATTCAGTAAAAACAGCCCACCACAAGTATCTATGATCACTACAGAATGATACATTCTTAAAGGTTCTTTATTAGTATTGATGGTTACATAAAGAACCTTTAACTTCCATGGAACTTTTTCAAAGTTATACAAATACTACAAATGGTTCTTTATAGTGAAAAAAGAGCTCTTTTAAGACCTGTTTACTTTTTGGGGAACCAAAAATGGTTATTATATGGCATCACTACGATGACCCGCCACAAAACTTTCATTTTTTAAGAGTTTACTCATGTAGGAATCTTTTTGTTCATTTAATTTTACACCAAGAAAAATCTGTAATCTGTTTGCTTGAAAGTGAGTAGTAAATCTTTCCTAAATCAGCCACATAATTTGTAGTATCATTCATGTTTGTAGCATTTAAGTTTAATATTTTGAAAAACACCTTCCCGTTGGAGCAATAATAGTGTTTGAAATACTAATGCTTGCCTTAGAAAGCACTGCTAATAATTAAAAATGATGTCCTGAGCTTTCTCAGCGTTAAAAGAACATCTGGCGTGCTAACTCTAAAAGCATTATTAAATAAAACAGAATAAAAAACAAACCTTCCCCTCAACAAATGTTTTAACACTTTAAGCAAAATAAGCAGGTTTTTCTGGCAGTGCAGGTAAATGGCCTATTAATTTTTTTTTTAACCAATTCAAAGATGTAGCTAAAACTCACATATATACTCCCAAATTTCCTCTAATAATGAGAGTAAAAGCATCTTCATCTGAAGCCAGTCATTTCCTAGATAATTGTACATCAACATAATCACACGCTTTGTGTGCGCACAACCATCTCTTAGGAATTCTCTGCAAAATCTCTTTTGAGCCACATTACTGGCTCTTGACTCAATACGCCTGGCTTTTTTTCTTCAGAAACATGATTGATACCAAAACAATACTTGGTCTTGATACATTGATTGATTACCATGAAAAGAAAAAGGCTCCTCTCAGAAAACAAGTTCTTTGTGGCACAGAAAACAGGTTAATATTGGGAGTGTCAAGGAAGGCGGCAATGGACAATTTCTCTAGCGTTAGTCCGTCTAATGTCATGGCAACAAGGAAAGGTGATTAGAAGGTGGGTTTCTTTGATAATGTAACTTTTCTATTTTTCTTTGAGTATCTGTATTTGAGATGGTCCTGGCCTTTTCTCAAACCTCACCTGCAACATCCTGTGCAACCTCCACGATTGGAGCCTTTTCTCTGACCTCCACAGCGAAGTGTCGAGATCGTGGAATAAACCGCTTTCCGCCTGTGTCTTCAGCCATGTGGGCCAGTTCTGCTTCATGCGTTTTGTTCATGGCTGACATGCGGCGTTGCTATGGCTTGATTGCGGCCTAAATCTGGCAAACGGGAGCGGACCGCCCAAGTGCCATCATTCCACGCGGGTAGTGGGCCAGATGAAAGTGTCAAGTGTGGGCTGGATCTGGGCCAGAGCAATTTTGCTATCTGGGCCAGATGTGGGCCAGTTCTGCTTCATGCGTTTTGTTCATGGCTGACATGCGGCGTTGCTATGGCTTGATTGTGGCCTAAATCTGACAAACGGGAGTGGACCGCCCAAGTGCCATCATTCCACGCGGGTAGTGGGCCAGATGAAAGTGTCAAGTGTGGGCCGGATCTGGGCCAGAGCAATTTTGCTATCTGGGCCAGATGTGGGCCAGTTCTGCTTCATGCGTTTTGTTCATGGCTGACATGCGGCGTTGCTATGGCTTGATTGTGGCCTAAATCTGACAAACGGGAGTGGACCGCCCAAGTGCCATCATTCCACGCGGGTAGTGGGCCAGATGAAAGTGTCAAGTATGGGCCGGATCTGGGCCAGAGCAATTTTTCTATCTGGGCCAGATGTGGGCCAGTTCTGCTTCATGCGTTTTGTTCATGGCTGACATGCGGCGTTGCTATGGCTTGATTGCGGCCTAAATCTGGCAAACGGGAGCGGACCGCCCAAGTGCCATCATTCCACGCGGGTAGTGGGCCAGATGAAAGTGTCAAGTGTGGGCTGGATCTGGGCCAGAGCAATTTTGCTATCTGGGCCAGATGTGGGCCAGTTCTGCTTCATGCGTTTTGTTCATGGCTGACATGCGGCGTTGCTATGGCTTGATTGTGGCCTAAATCTGACAAACGGGAGTGGACCGCCCAAGTGCCATCATTCCACGCGGGTAGTGGGCCAGATGAAAGTGTCAAGTGTGGGCCGGATCTGGGCCAGAGCAATTTTGCTATCTGGGAACTACTCATCAATTATTGGGTTGAATGAACACTGCAAGACGTTACCCAACATTACCCACCAGGCCTTGTTTATGAAATGTAAGGCTTACACAGTGGCAGGCCAGGCCGGAGCATGTCTGCACACAATGTCAAATTTGCTCAAGGACTTAGATCAGGGGTCCCCAATCTCGGTCCTGGAGGGCCACTGTCCTGCACAGTTTAGGTCCAACCCCAATCAAACACTGAAACAGATAATCAATGACTATAATTAATCAATCAATGATAGATCTACATCAGTTGAATCATGCTCTGAGGACATACCGATTCAAAATGTTAACTCTTAAGTTAATTATGACTCAAATCAGATCCAAGGACTGGTTTATCACAATCATTCTCAAAGATGCATTTTTCATCCATCCTTCCTTATCGCTGGAGGTTCCTCAGGATCGCTTTCGGCGGAGATGCCCTGATTTACAAAAGCCATTTAGACAGCCCTAACATGCTGCGAAGGCAATCATGCAGAGGTGTCCCCATAGCGTCCACATTTGCCGCAGCATATCATTCCCTTCTAAGGACACCAGGGTTACAGTTGTAACGAGACATTTTCAGTAAATTTCCATTATTTTTCATTGATTGTTTGAGTCATTGCACTTGTCATTCATTTCGTTGATTCCTTTCTCTTTGTATTTAAAGGGTTAGTTCACCCAAAATGAAATTTATGTCATTAATGACTCTAATGTCATACGACCCTATAGTCGTTCCACACCCGTAAGACCTCCGTTCATCTTCGGAACACAGTTTAAGATATATTTACTTGAAGCATCTCTTGAAGCATCGGAAATACATTTTGGTGTAAACACAAAATACATTTTGGTGAAAACATTTTTATATTTTCGATGCTTCAAGAGATTCTAATTAACTAACTGATGTCACATTTGGATTACTTTAAAGATGTTTGTATTCCCTTTCTGGACAGTATAGTGTGCATTCACTTTCATTGAAAGAACAGAAAACCTCTCAGACTATAAAATATCTTAAACTGTGTTCCGAAGATGAACGGAGTTCTTAAGTGTGTGGAACGACATTAGGGTCATTTTTAGGTGAACTAACCCTTTAAGTCCTGTGTTTTGTTCAGTTAATTTGTCTGTTCATGTCGCCTAATACTGTTCTGTTCCTGTTTTCTACACTGTAACTGACCGTGATAATTATCCCTTTTGTGTGATGTTTGGCAACCCATAGTTATGTCCCTAATTTACATTTTTGGCCAAATGTACACTAAAAAATAATTTGGTTTAGAAACAGTTTTTTTTTTTTTTTCACTCATAAATTGCTAGTAAATTTCATAAATAATTACAAAACAATGGTAATAACACATTCACATTTTAAATAGTTAATCCTGGGTCATTCTAATCCCAGAGTAAACTTATGTTTCATCTCATTTCATTTTCTCATAATCTCGGCAACCATATTTGCAACGCCTCTGGCATCCAAGCCCTGTCTATTTGAAAGGGAGAATTCTAAAATCTCAAAAACTTGGCAAACTCACAATTATATAACATACAGTATTTCAAACCAGAAACAAAAACGGGCATGAACTGTCCCATAAATGTTGTTTCTAATGCTCAAATAGTGTTAATTATCTTATTTTTGAGGCTAGAACAGTTAGAAGCTTGAATCTCATGTAAATGAGCCACATGATTGGCTGTTAGTTTCTAAATAATAATAATAATAATAATAATAATAATAATAATAATAATAATAATAATAATAATTCATTACATTTATATAGCGCTTTTCTAGGCACTCAAAGTGCTTTACATAGAATGGGGAATCTCCTCAACCACCACCAATGTGCAGCATCCACCTGGATGATGCGACGGCAGCCATATTGCACCAGAACACCCACCACACACCAGTTTATGGTGGAAAGGAGACAGAATGATGAAGCCAGTCAGGATATGGGGATTAGGAGGCCATGATGGTCAGGGGCCAATGGGCAAATTTAGCCATTGGGATTTTAAACGACCACAGAGATTCAGGACCTCGGTTTAACGTCTCATCCGAAGGACGGTGCTCTTTGTCAGTATAGTGTCCCCTTCACTATACTGGGGCGTTAAGAGCCACACAGACCACAGGGTGAGCGCCCCCTGCTGGCCTTACTAACACCTCTACCAGCAGCTACCTGGTTTTCCCAGTTGGTCTCCCATCCAGGTACTGACCAGGTTCAGCCCTGCTTAGCTTCAGTGGGAAACCAGTCTTGGGCTACAGGGTGATATGGCTGCTGGTTCTGAGGATTTAGCCATACAATTCTAACACTGTATTGTTTCACACTCTACATCCAAAAGCAGATTTAACCCTGCTCCGTAGCAGCGTTTCATAACCCTGAGGAAAAAAAGAGATGCTAAGCATGATAGTGTTCATTCACCTGGGGTTAAGGGCAGTGTGAAAAGCCCCATTGAATTAAACATGACATTTTAAAGGAATAGTATTTTCTTGTAAAGCATACTCCAATAATCTTTTTTTAATCTTTTTTTTGTCAGTGTTCTTTGCCTATGTCTTTGCCAAATGTTAACTGTAGTATCAAAAGTACATCCCAGTATCTATATTATATATCTTCATAAAACTGCTACTTCATTCCAATTTGGTGAAATGTAATAACCTTACACAGTATTACTAACAGCTTGCTGCCGAGAAAATACTAAATTTAGTAAAGAAAATTGATATATATGCATAGGGCTGACTCTCTCTTCTTGAGTGACTTGTGTAATGGCCACTTTACAACAGTCACATGTTGAGAGACTACCTTGGAAACTTAAAAACTGCCTTTTATGTAACTCAAGCAAGTGTATGGATTGTGTTCGCAGTGCACAAAAGGATCTATTGTGACATGCTTCAGGTAATGAGCACAACGAACTGTAATTCCATCGGCTGATTACAGATGGTAATTAAGACACTGATCCTGCAATTATTCTAAGGCAGATATTGCATTGAATACTGTTCTTTATGAAACATCCTCAGATGAGCCACGTTGTAAAATAGCACATAAAAACACACCTGTGGCCACCATATCGCAAATGATATCACTCTAAAGTCTAATTTGCTTCCCCCAGACATAAAAGAGATTAAACAACCCTAATAAGTTGATTTAACTCAATTGATTTGAGTAAACTCGTTCCCTTAATTCAATTGAGTACTGACGTCTCCCAAAACTTGTATATTTAAGTTCACTTAACTTGGTGCTCACGTTCACTGTACTTATATTGATAAGTTCAACAAACTGGCTACAGAAGTTCAGTACACCATGCTGGGTTCATACAACTTGAAATCTTAAGTTTATGTATTTTGTAGGTTAATTAGTTATACTAACTTATATTTGAGTTTCTGAACTAAACTAGTAATATTTAGTCAAGATTACTTGATTTGTTTAAGTAAAGACAACGTTAGGGTTTACAGTAAGAGCAAAGTGGGATTTTTGCTCAGTTTTATTGCTTCAATATAACATTTTTTTTTTAGATGTTTCTTCTTCTTAAAAAAAGGCTCAATATTTGTCTTGTTTGTTTCTGATTTCATTTCTCCTGAGGAGAAACATCTCAGACAACACTAATAAGGGACAGATCACATAAAAATAATAAATCAGACAGTATTACTCACCCCGATGTTGCTCCAAACTAGTTTTTCTTGGTTCTGTGGAACGAACATATTTTGATAAATGTTGGTGATCAAACAGTTTTGGTGAACATTGAATACAACGAATATAAAGGAAGTCAATTGGAACCGAGACAGTTCTGTTATTTTTTTTTTTTTTGAATGTTTGAAACGACATTAGTGTGAGTAAATAATAATCTTATTTTTTATTTTTGGGTGGAATTAAAACATAATTGAGATATATTACTGCATATAACTGTATATATACCACTTAGTACTAGCATACCAAGTATTATGCACACTGTAAAAAAATATTTCGAAAAAAAGTTACCTGGTTGCCTTAAAATTTTGAGTTCATTGAAATTAAAATTAAAATTTTGAGTTAATACAATGAACATTTTTTGAGATTCGACAACCTTTATTAAAACATTATTAAAAGATTTTGTGAGCATATTGGGTAATTGTGTGTTTTATTTCTGATGACGGAGCCAAATTGTGCTATTTTCATGATTTATTACATTTTTTATGTGGTTCAGATACAATAATATTTTGAGTTTCTATTTATCAAACAAATTTCCTTCATTGTATCAACTCAAATTTTTAATTTCAATAAACTCAAAATTTTAAGGCAACCAGGTTACTTACTTTTTTTAAGTTAAACCAACAAAAACCAACAACATTTTTTCACATTACAGTGCAGTATACCAAAGTCCTTTCAGGTCATGGCTCAACAAACCGTAACCACAGTAAATCACAGCCTTCAGTGGTTTGTTGCTTTATTTGTGAGAAGGCAGTATCAAATGCTCTCTGGTTTTATTATTGATCAATTATCAATTATCTTATGGTAAATATTGATAGAAATTTTTGTGATGCTTGTCTGTGTTTACTATTCTGCCTGGGAACAAACACCGATCAGGCATAACATTATGACCTGATATTATGTTTGCTGCCAAAACAACCTTGACCCATCGAGGCATGGACTCCACTAGACCCCTGAATGTGTGCTGTGGTATCTGTGACTAAGATGTTAGCAGCAGATCCTTTAAGTCCTGTAAGTTGCAAGGTCAAGCCTCCATGGATCAGACTTGTTTGTTCAGCACATTCCTCAGATGCTCAATTGGATTGAGACCTGGGGAATTTGAAGGCTAAGTCAGCATGTTGTTGTGCTCCTCAAAACATTCTTGAAGCATTTTTGCTTTGTGACAGGGCACATTATCCTGGTGAAAGAGGCCACAGCCACAAGCGAATACTGTTTCCATGAGAGAATGGACATGGTCTGCCACAATGCTTAGGTAGGTGGTACATGTCAAAGTAACATCGACAGGGTTCACAGCAGAACTTTGCATCACACTGCCATCAGAAGAAGGCTTGCCTTCTTTCCGTAATGCATCCTGGTGCCATGTGTTCCCCAGGTAAGCAACACACACACACCCAATCATTCAAGTAATGTAATAGAAAACCATAGATCATAAAAAATATGGACAACGTGTCTTGCACTCAAGAGAAGTGAAGCTGCCAACGTCCGAATATGGTGCTGACATCTTGCACAAATTTGGAACCTGGAGTCTGCCAGTAGAGTCGTGATATCAAAAGCCAGCCTACACTCTAGCAGATGCAGAACAATTCATTATGTTGGTGTAAAATAATCAGTTATGGAAATGTAGAAAAAAAAGCTAAAGCTCCAATCTCCTAACCTAGAAATCTAGACGCACCCTAGCGGCAGCAAATCTAATCTGCCGCGAATATAGTCTAGCAACTCTCAATACACTTCTGAGCTGTAAACGCCAAACTCTGGTCGGGCCAATCACATCGTGTATAGAGTCGGTGGGTGGGGCTTAACATGACGGCGGCAGAGTTGCGCCTGCGTGCTACTAGTAAACACAGAAGCTGTCGAACGGCGGTCTGTCAGATCAGCTTTGACCGCGACTCTGGAAGATTTGGAGTTAAGCTTTTCTCTGAGAAAAGAACAAAGAACGGCACTGAAGTCATTCTTAAAAAGGGAAGATGTGTTCAGAGTTTAGCCGACCGGATATGGCGAAAGTTTAATCTTTCAACTAGCTCTGCTTCACGTTGCTCTGGTTGGTTGTAGCGCTATCCTATTGCATGCAGAGGGAGTTTGGAAGACAACCGTTTATCCCGCCCTCAGATTGAGCCCTGTCAATGGGGAGTTTCCAGACCAAACATCTTGATGTGGGTCTGGCTAGTCAGGCTACCAATCTCCTCCTGAAAAAGTCCATTGTTGCCTCAGCGACAACTTGGTCCATCTCAGCTGTCAATCCTGACATCACACCCCCTGTTTTTATAGCATCCAACAACACTTGAAACTTTAAAAAAAGTTTTATTAAAAAAAACGAACACTTGAAATCAAATCAGTGTGATAAAAAACATACTAAATTGACAGAAACCATCTGTGGCAAGGGGGGCGTGGTTCAGCGAGGTCTGCAGCGGGAGAGAGTGCCGCGGGACGAGCGGTAAGTGAGTGGGTTGGACACAGATTAATAACATCTGTATCTTGTTCTAGTAATGGGCGTGGAGAGGGGATAAAACCCCAGTGGAACCGGAGACCAGGAAGAGAGAGAGTCGGACGGTTGATGCCAGAGACCCTGAGACTGAGAAACCGGAAGCCGGAAGTGCCGACCCGGAAGTGATTATTGTGTTTTGAGTTTGATAGAAGGCACACGCTGAGTGTGCCGCTGAGTATTGAGATACTAAATAAAGAAAGCATCAACCGTCCAGCCGACCCCCGTGTCCTCTTTCTTCCTCACACTCACAAACTTGTTACACCATCGTTAGAAAACACATCATTTGATGTGTAATTTGATTATCTTTGTCTCGCATCCATTATAATGCATGGAGAGAACACATCAACTTAGAGGACAAAACGTTCGCTTGTTGCCTAATATATCCAACAGGTGCTGTGATGAAGAGATAATCAGTGTTATTCATTTCACCTGTCAGTGGTCATAATTTTATGCCTGATGGGTGTATATATGCATGAGCTGCACAATTGTATAGTTTTACATTTACTTATGTTTCCCTTTAATTAAAGTTTAATGGTCTAACACAATTGTATTATTTAGGTAGTTATGTCATACCTAGGCTGAGTCATTTATGCCCGGTTGCACCAAATGGCCCCTGTTGCCTTAAGGTTGGAGAAACAGTTGCAGAAATCTACCCACCAGAGGGATGTTTTGAGGTTTGTGCAGGAAGGGGGTCATCTTCTCGCGGTGGTATATCAGCAGCCTGACACAAACACCTCTACCTTCCCTCTAAATAAATATCTAGACAGACAGCTGTGTCAGGAGATGAGTAACTACACATTCTCTCTATGAAACACTATCACTCACAGGCACAATTGCATTTTCCACCCCGCTTCAGCCTTTTCATGCAGCGACCGCTCACGTTTTGAAGCAATCTTCTACATGCACCTGCAAATGCAACAGCAAATTTGCTATTGTAGTTGCTATGAAGTGCTTTGATTGCTATGGAGGCTCATTGTTATCCCTTTCTTTGTACAGAAAGCCTTGGAAGTATCCATATGTCACTACAACTCAAAAAAAAAAAAAAACCTTTGGTAAATTCAGAAATAAAACAAAGGACTCAAATACATTCAAATACATTTTTCTACTGCTATATATATATATATATATATATATATATATATATATATATATATATATATATATATATATATATATATATATATATATATATATATATATATATATATATATTTATTTATTTTTTTTTTTTTTTGGACACTGTAAAATAGAAAAGTTGTTAATGATTTTATTAAATGGGTGTGTTCAGGTCAAGATGGCAGTCATTTTAATGTTATATTTTTATGGCAGCACCCTTTAGTTTACTGGAATTAAACTGTGTGCCAACCCTTGACCCAGCCAGCCTCACTCTCCCTATGGACATTTATGTTTATTTTATAGAGGGCATCTAAGGTTAAAAGGAATTGTGTTGATTTTGGTGCGTCTCCTTTAAATGCAAATGAGCTGCTGCTCCCCACCCTAGAGGGTGGAGCTTTACAGCTCCTGAAATATTATACATCAGTTTGGTTATGATAATCATAGACATCCATAATAACGGCTAGATGTCTCGTGCTTGCTGTTGGCCAATGGAGGTCGCCATCCGCAACTGGCGGCCATCTTGTCACAGGCAGCTCATTTACTCATAACAGTTTGTTTTAATGGTGCATGTACCTTTAATTAACCATAACTTGCTTAATTTTTTAACCGATTTTCAAACTGTTTAGTTTGTTATAAATGTCAGAGATGTAGTTATGACACTACATACTTTTGAATAATTATAACCATGGACTTCAATATGAAAGTAACATTGAACAGAACAGATAGGTGCAATTAATACACACACACACACACACACACACACACAAGGTATTTATGTTAAATCAATATGTAGGCTACTAAAACTGTGTACCGAATGGCAACATGAGAAATTATATATATTTATACACATATACAGCTCTGAACTTTTTTCCAGAGCTAGCTATATATATATGCTTTTACAATAAGAATATCACTATTATAATAAAATAATTTGTATTTTTTTTTTATTAAACAAAAAAAAACATGCAAATTAAGTTTATTTTAACTAGACAAAAGATTGGTTGTCATAAAATCGTTATTGGTGTCAATAAAGCCTATATAATTGAACAGCTCGATTGTGGTCTCAGCCTTGATAACGTGCACTTAAGTTAGCCGTCATACACAAGCTGCACGATTAAGTCGTTTATCAAAACGACAAGCTGCAATTTCAACGTGTTAAAGCATCCAGATTTGTAGCCATGTTAATAACGTTTGTAAGAAACCAAACCATTTGTAAATCCGTCAAGATTTCAGCGAGATAAGAGTATTTATGTTCGTACAGATCACTCATCTTACATCAGGTTCCACAGAGCCCGACAGAACGCTTGCCTGTGACAAGATGGCCGCCGGTGATGCCGATGGTGACTCCGCCGTAAGATATCTAGTCCTTATTATGGATATGATAATAATATCTAGCAGACACGCTCACGTGACATTGCAGTCCTTCATCATGAAATATTATCTTCTGCATGCGTTTTACACTCTCAACTTGAGCACACACACCCGACGCATGCGCACAGAGAGCTGGATGTCGGCATGTCTGTGAGTGCCTATTAAACTAGACTAGTTCTCTTTTATGTGTTCTTGCAATTGAACCGTCAAATGAACATGTTCAAAGTTTTGCTTATGATTTATGGGGATAAAAAAGGAGTGGGTGGATTTTACTAGTATCATTGGGTGGTTGTGTACACACACTGTCAACGCACATTTATGTTCAAACACCATGTAAAAATATGTGAATATTGCAAACAAAAATCAGGTAGGTTTCTGAAAGAAAGAAAGAAAGAAAGAAAGAAAGAAAGAAAGAAAGAAAGAAAGAAAGAAAGAAAGAAAGAAAGAAAGAAAGAAAGAAAGAAAGAAAAACACATTGGCAATAAGAAAAATACTTTTCTTATTCACAATAATTCCAACTGAACTATAAACATCACTTTGACTCCGTTCACTGCCAAAACCTCGAGTGTAAAAAGTGTTGTAAAACTGGACATCACTGAAATGAGATTTATCAAACAACACACTTCCTTTCAACCTTAGATGCCCTCTATAAAACAAACATAAATGCCCATAGGAGCGAGATACTGCTGTTCACTACTGATGATATACTGCGGCGAGTTAAAGCAGCATGTGCTGATTGATCCAAATTTATCCAAAGAAAAATCTTACATTTTAACAAAGCTGTATCGCTTCAGAAGATGTGGAATACACTGCACAAGTCATATCAATGATATTTTATGTATAATAATTTCATGAAGTTTAGTCCTTAAACTCAAAAGCCCCAGTTTTAATTCCTTTTTAAAAGCGGTCAGTGCATTATGTGAATTTTTGTTCCACAGAAAAGGGTTTGGAATTACAGGTATGAGTAAATTATACAAGAATTTTCATTTGATTTCTATTCAGCCAGAAGGAACGTTTATTCATTTTAACAACATGATTCAAGACGCGACAAGATTAAAAGCATTTTACTAATCCTATGTTTTAAGCTATGCTTTGTTCATTTAAATGACAGTGAGCACTGTGAGAATGATAAATAAGTCTTGTTGATATACCATGTGATACAAAGTGAAATAGATGAATTATGCTGTTTGGCTCTATTTTTTTCTTTTGCGATATCTCAGGGAGAAAGAGATTGGAATCTAGGATTCACGCAAAGCTCTCCGCTGTCACAGTGCCTTCACTTTAAAAGACACTACATGCTTTGAAGTTAACAAGTTTACACTGAAAACAGTATGTTGCAATACAATATCAGTGATAACAAAAGAAGGAATTTCACCCCTCTATCTGCCTTTCTTTAATGTCAAACCGGACACAATCCTAGCAAATGCAATTTTCATCGTTTTACTATTTAATCCTTTAATAACCTTAAAGGAACTGAAGCACAATTACAGATTTAAAGGTGAGTAATATTAGGCTGATTGCCAGTAATAGCAGGATGTGTCGGCTGGAAAAGAGTCCGACAATTAGAATTCTGGTGAGTGGACTTTCAAAGCAGCATGATATAACGTGTGTCTCCGAGGTTAAATTGCTGGTGCAATTGCAGGTCCATTGGTCACCAAAACCAGAAATTATTTGACGCGATAAGAGGAACGGTCTCATAAACCGGCAGCTCATGCTAAACTTGGACAAACCGTATTGCAAAGAGAGACAACAATAGCAAACCTTGGGCAGATGGCCACATAGATGTGCTAATTGGTTTGAATAAAAAATGCAGCTTTAAAAAATTATCGTAGAATTGAAACAGGATGATTATCCAATCTAAATAAAACGGGAGCTTTACAAAGCTATAATTTATTTCAGGCCTGACATTTAAAAACTGTATCCAATGCCTTCAAATAAACACAAATAACCTTATGTGAATTGCACAAAACCTAGACATCAGAAAAAGTAATGCAGTTGGTATATTTTTCCGCTCATTTTGATAGCCTTGCATCAAGAAAGAATACTTTCCGACCAACTTTATTGCCAACTCTTGCTATTAGTTTGTATTGCTTTGAATGCTTATATTACTGCCAAGGAATATGAAACCATTTTGCAGGCTAGCAGCACCCTACTGTGTAACATATACCCTACTAATGTTCCCATACACTGGAATTATAATGGCAATAATTCCATTATGGCAAGTTTGGGAGTACATTTTGCAAAGTAGGTTTTCACATTTCGAATAGAACACCGCCTGTGCAAACTTTAAGGTTTTCATACAAATACACAATATTGTTTGCTTCATTAGTAACACAAATATGCTTGTTTTATTGAGTTGAGACCTTTCCTATATTACATATTACACATGACTGATCTGTATGATAATTTAACAGATTACTTTTATGATTTTGGCTTTAGCGGTTAATAAACAAAACTGATTTTGTCTTGCGGAAGAACAGCCGGAGCTACATCTCTGACTATGTCTATGACAAGTACTCAATTTAGTACATTTTGAGCACACAAAAGTTACATAGTGTTGCTTTAGCTAAATATTAACTATGCCTTTTGCCTAATTAAACGCCTAATTACTCCTTATTAATAGTTATGGTAGTTTTGGATTAAGGGATGTAGAGTGTTCATGCGGGATAAGGCATGAACGGGACTATCCCTGTTATAGAAAAATGAAGTCTTCTAAATTTGAGCCATGGATATTGTGATTGACATGGTGAAGATGTTGAGAAGTGGTAACATATTTTTAAAGAAAATTGCTTTCTCAAACAGTAACCCCTCCTTATTTTTCCAATAATTCACCCAAGGAAAAGAAATGTCTTCTCTCAGTACTTGAGACTCCTCTTCAGACAGCCAACAGCATCTATGACCAATGGTGCAAGGGACTGGAGCCTCCCTATGGCCGTCTGCATGCTGCGTTGGTGATTATTTTTTTCCCTGAGTCATTAGACCCCTACCAGTGAAGTCCATGCCCTGCTGGGACCAATGTGTCTTGATAAATTTGCCCTATTATGCTGATAAATTAGTCCATCTCCAGAGCGTTCGGGGGCTTCTGCAGCTGTGACTGGGGGCAAAGCTTCTGTCATTACACTCTTTTAAATGTCATTCTATTATTTTCTCCGAGCTCAGAAAAAAAGAGACAAGAGGCAGAACTGAGAGGAGAGTATGAAACTGGTTTCACTCTTAGTTGTGCTGTGTTCACATTAAATCTAAATAAAAGTTTGTATACAGTGTCCCCAAAAAGTAAAATTTCACGTCATGTTTATGAATGATGTTACATTATAAAACAAAATATCAAAGTAAATGGCACTTCCTTACATAAAAAAAAAAAAAAAAGTAAGCTAATGTTAGAGGATGATACATGGAAATGTTTTTGGGAAAAAATGTCTTTCAGTCACCGTGTGCAAACCAGACAAAACTTCGAAAAACGTCAAAAAAAAGAAAAGAAAAGAGAAATGCATAAATTAATAATCCATATGCAAATATATTGGTATTAAATACCAATATATTTATTATATATGTATTTAATACTATAAATACATGTATTCCCTATTTTTCATTTTAATTAACTGTTGCATAGTGTATATATATATATATATATATATATATATATATATATATATATATATATATATATATATATATATATATATATATATATATATAATACACACACATATACACACACATTTAGTAGGTAGTCATACAAATTGCTCTTTCAAAGTCATATAATTCACAATATTTAATAATTCATGATACTTGTTAGAAACTAATATACTGTCACAACATAGATGCAAAAAGAGTTGAAGAGAGGATCTAAATGCAGCAGTTTTGAGGTTTTAACTACAAAAGAACTCAAAAGGAACCCAATTAGTAGACAAACTAAATGCGGACTATAGGATGACAAAACTTAAGCCCCATACAGACGGAGACGTGTTTAGCTGTATACGTGAACTTTATCATTGGTTCGTCCAGGCAGATCTGGCGTTTTGGGAGCCTGAAACCACTATTTTTTTTAAACTGGGTCAGAAAGTGGATAAATCTGAAAACAACACCCATGCGTTTTTATGTACAGCCATTCTGTATATTTTGTGAAACGATGATGCCCTCACCTCATGATCCAAGTCTTCTGTTATCTCTGTGGCAGAATTCCCGCACTACATACTGATCATGGCATGTATACTACCTAGTTTTGAGTCGGTTTCAGTGGTTTTGCTTTCCTGTAGCTCAACCAGTAGAGCGTGGCGCTAGCAACGGCAAGGTCATGGGTTCGATTCCCAGTGAAAGCAAGAACTGACAATAATGTAAAATGTGTACCTTCAATGCAATGTAAGTAGCTTTTGATAAAAGCGTCTGCCAAATGCATAAATGTAATTGTTAATGTTTCATGTGTACGCAGATATTTCTTGAGACAATGCCGTGTTTACGAAATTTTATTTAGAACAAGGAGGCCACATCCAGAGCACATCCATAGCAAGAGCTATCCCTATCCTATCTTTTTTTCCTTGACCTAAGAAATATCTGCGTACGAAATGTTGTGCTGTAATTCTGCCACAGAGATTCATTATAAACTAAGAAGACTTGTACATGGGATCTCTGGCTGCGTTCCACTCCACTTTTAGACACGCATTTGCAGACTACCTTAAGCACTTCCCCTCAGGGGAATCCCTGCCGCCATATTGAAGTGTGTTCTACTTTGTGTGTAAGAGGGAAACTTATATGGACAGACCCTCGAGTCTACTTCATATGTACACTTCAGGCAGCTTCAATGCAGCATCCGAATAGGGTCGAAACCTGGTGATGACGTTATTATTTCACAAAATACAGGGTTGTACACACGGAAAAGCAAGGGTGCCCTTTTTAGAGTTATCCACTCTGGGACCCGATTTAAAAAAATAGCGGTTTCAGGCTCCCAAAACGCTGGATCCGTCCGTCGAAATGCCAATAGAACACAAAATGTTTACATATTCAGCTAAGCACATCTCCGTGTGTACGAGGCCTAAATAACAACCTAGAAAAAGACATCAACAGAACAGATCAAAAACAAAGTCTCAACATGAACAAATAAACTCAAAATGTGACGTATACAATTATAGGAACATATTACAACTATATAATATTAAAGGGTTACTTCAGCGATTTAGCATATGGCTTTATATCAGAAGAAATCCGATAGTATATTTGAATAGTCGAAGATGCAATGCATCGATATGCGGAGCTGGATTTGACCACCATTCAGATTCAACCGGATTCGACCAAATGAGGATCATACCATTTTGACAAAATGGGGGTGTTTAATGTTTTAAAGACGTGGTGCGGTGCTAAGCTTCACGTCCGGTGTGCGACCCCCTTTAGGTACAATCGGCTTAAGAACGTGCATGTAAATGCACTCATGTTTTTTGTTTTGGTTTTTTCATCAAAATGCTCTTTTATATATTTGTGTGATGTTCTGTATTTCGATCGCGGCTTAAACATGTTATGAGAAAACGGTTTACTTTTATTTAAACCTAAATAAGAAACCCATTGTCAGTTCGTCTGTCAGGTGGCAGGCAGTTTTGGTGGCTTTATTAAAAGTTG
Organism: Pseudorasbora parva; assembly: GCF_024679245.1. Lineage (NCBI taxonomy): Eukaryota > Metazoa > Chordata > Actinopteri > Cypriniformes > Gobionidae > Pseudorasbora > Pseudorasbora parva. The sequence goes on along the minus strand of NC_090194.1, from coordinate 12,846,018 downwards.
TTGCTGTGTGCAGTGTGTAAAGGAAAATAAAAATAGTTTTACCCTCCTGCTGCCTAGTGTCATGCTCCTCCCAACCCATTCACACACACATAAATGATTCGACTATCAGTCGACCATAAAATGATTTGACAATTCTGATTCGAATGTGTAAATCCTTAGTCAGGGACACCCATAATTACACATAATGTTAAAAGCAGCGTTTTAGCTGTGGAGGAATGGTCTGCCTTTTTAGCTTGACAAAAGCCGTGAATCGTTGATATTCCAATGCCCTCTTTTATATATATCTACAGTGGGAATGGCTCCACCTGTATTGTTATTGCATCTGTTTGAAATCATAATTCATTATGTAGAATGTTAAGAGCTCATGCTGGTAGGAATAAAGAAAGGCTGCATTATTTACCACAACAAATTCTCCAGGGGTACTATGAAAAGCCTGTTTACTTTGAGTAAACATAATAGTGCATCGCAAGGAGAGAGAGAAAATAACCTCTAACAAGAGCAGAAAACTTTCCCACAATGCTCTTACTCCTACTCCTCTCCACCATTAAAGTTCACAAAAAGGTCATTTTGGCTTTCGAACACCCTCTTCTTCTGGTGCTCGGGGCTGTTAAATGAAGCTTCCCCGTCCTGTTTATTTTTTAGTTTTTTTTCTCGCAACCATTATTAAGTTTAACAACTATGTATGTTTCTAACAGAAAATCGGTAGCGGGGCATCAGAAAATGTTGGCCTCTGGATTCCTCCTTGACATTGTCTATTTTCACAGTCATTCCCTATCAGATGGCCTCTATTACACAAAACCTTTAGAAGAACCTGGCAACGATGCAGCTTTAAAGGGCACGAGTGAAAACACACACAGAATAATTATGAAGCCGCTGACCTCTTGCTCGCGCTGCATTCGCCATTGGCAAACATCTGTAGCAGAGCACATGGAGAGTGTGTTTAGTATTTCTGCAGTGTTTCGGGTATTGAAGCCTACACTTTACTTAAGAGGAACCTGATTTAAGGCCTTATCCGCTATCGATAACTCTTTAAGGATTTGAGCAACATCAAAATGCAAGATTTTAAAGCCTTTTGGGGGGAATGCAAACGGTTGGAAGTAGCTAACACAAAAGAACACTGTGTATAGGAGCATGAGAGTAGCACAGCTGTTTGCAGTAATGAGCTATTTTGTCCATCAAGTAGAAACTTTAATGCTTTTCTGGTGCAAAATGGAATAGTAATCAAATGTTCTCACACAGAATTGGTCATTTGGAACATGCCCAAATGACACTTGATGTGATCTTGAAGTCACACTCTCTTAATTCGTGGCTTTTGGTTTGTCGTCTGATGATTTAGAAAGGTAGTTCTTTGATCCATTTAACCATTCCATCTTATTTTTTATAGGGATCATATGTTTTCTACTTCGTTATATGCATTTGCTTACAGAGCTGGGAAATCTGGTTCAGATGACTGAATCACTTCATTCAGATGGGTCATTTGAATGAACTTGTTCTAAAATGTTTATAGATTAATTAAAACCCTTTCAAGGTTTTTATTTATTTATTTATCTTTTATACAGTGATTACTATTCTTACATTTATCACTCTCATTATATTTATTCATTGCTAATCATTATCTGTTTATTTACAGTACTGTAAAATATTTGGTCACAATTTACTTAAAGGAGTCATTGTTATAGTGTTATTATATATTTAAGTACCAAGTAATATTTACTAACTACTTGTACTTACTATAGGATTAGGGTTAGTTGCAAGTAATTATGCCTCATTTACTGTTTTTACTATGGTAAGTACATATAACAAGGGCACTGTAAAATAGAGTGTTACCAAATATTGTAAACTGTATAGGTTAACAGTTCCTTTACTAAATACAGGGAGAAATCTGAAAAATATAAATATCTAATCGGACATTTAATGTAATTTTACAGTAAAGTACCATTTGCAAATTTTCTTTTAGAAGTAAACAGAACAAAATTACTGTAAAAAAACCCTGTAAACTGACATTCCCAGAATTCCCTGAATGACACTTTATATTAAAAGGTATTTTTCTCCATAATTATGTTTCTTAATATCATGTAGTATATCGGTTGTTTAATGAATGTTTATTACATTATTTAAGTGTTGTGTGTTACCATGGTGCTTTGTGTCTACTTGTGATGAACTTTTTTACTGAATTGTTCAGGTGTTTTTATATAAAATCTGTGTGATTTTATTAATGTATAGATGATTAATTGCTTAAAAAATAATATTTTTGTCAGTATTACATTATGTAGTGTTGCTCAGGTTTTAAAAGTAGCTTCCACCACTGCAACACAAGTCAGTGGTTTCATACGGTAACAAGAAATTACAAAATTTTGTAGTGCTGATTGAGTTAATCAAGCAAAGGAATAAGAAATGCTCTACTACATAAGCAGCTTAAATCTTCTCCCGGGCCCAGTTCATGTTTAAATGCCCCAGCGGGGTGCCTAACCTTTCAGCTGAAGAGGTTTTCAGCTGGTCTTTCTAGGCCCCGAAAGCTGGACTTTAAAGGCACAATATGTAATGTTTCAGCATTAAAAATATAAAAGATCACTATATCTATGTTATATATTTTTTAAAGTTGTGTGTTTACATTATCCCGACAGTTCTAATTAACTTCTAAATCCAGAGAAATTAATATTTTAATTCGAAGACACGGACCGTGTCTTTATTTCCGTTATGTCGCCAGTCTTTCACGTCATATCCACGTTTGCGTCTTGCTTCCTGCGGAACTCGGCGGAACCATAGATATCTATGGGCGGAACCGCCAAACTCAAAGAGGAACACTGACAGACAGTATAAGGGGAACCCCCGTATAAAAAAGTCTGTATGATAATGGATCATGACTACTCTTTGCCTGTACGTTTTGTCAGCTCAACAAAGCGCAAACGTAAGGGTGAAAAAAATGACCCGAGAAGATTTTGGGACAGTAGAAGAAGCAAGAGACGTGTAAACCTTGGAGAAGCCTTTGAAAGATGGCGAAATCTTCGTGACAAGCTCGGACTGCAGAGAGATGCTGATCTCGCTTGTGTTTTAATAAACAGGTCATTTAAGTAACCATTCAGCTAACATAATAATCATATAATCATAACATGCTGTATGTTTGCATATTGCATAGCGATCTTGACCACATTGAGACGCGTTTAGCTGAATACGTAATGTTATACATTTTGTATCGGCTTTTCAAACAGGCGGATTCTCTGTTTTTGGAGACTGAAAGAGCTATTTTTTTAAAAACTGATTCAAAAGTATTTCTATCCGTATATTTGGTGACACGATGATGTCATGTGTAAAACGCAGATGGACGAGCTATTATTGGTTTTATATGTAGCTGGAGAAAGTAACGTTAGCTTCATAAGGTAATATGCCACTATCTTTGTCAATTAATATAAGGTGACCGTCACTTTTATCATATGTTAATACTAGCTACATATAATATTGATTTAATAATGATCTACTTATTCATATATCTCCGAGTTCCAAAATAAATGTTTATTAGAATGATTGATGAACGTGGGGAGCGACACAGCGCGTGTTCCAATGAACAACGTATTGCAGGTGCTGGTTCTCTCATTTACTGTTTTATGTTGGTAATGATAAACTAAATTGAAATGTATTTCCGTATTGAACAGTTGATATACAGAATGTTCGACAATCGCGGATGCCATGTCAATATATCTATAATTTGAGTAACTCAAATTATGATGCGCGGTTAATATGTCAACATAGCCTACCAACTTATAGGTATGTTGGCACAGCGACCGCCCGCTCAACATTCTGTCTCACACATTATCTAACGTTACTGATAAGTTTGTTAAGTAACGGTAGCTTGCTGCTATTTCATTAGATTGACATTACATAAAGTGAAAAGCCGTAACTAAACTTAACAATAATAGAGATGTAATATAACAATCAATTACCTTGTCAGTGAACATGTTTTCTGCTGGAGATGCCAGATTCGCTGGTTGACAGTGGCAATAATGACAACAACTCCCATGAGCCCACGCACTTTCCCGACGTCACCAAAGTACGTCAGTTGTTATTATTTTGAATGAGTGACCCCTAGTGGCCAAAAGTTGCATACTGCACGTTTAAATGTCTCATCCCACCATTTCAGTACAGGGCAGATGATGGCATCTAGAATGACACATCATTTCTCTAAAAGGGACAGGAACTGAAGGGGTGATCAAGAGAACAGTGTCTTGACCTCGGATAGTTCACTGTTGTACCGATTCAAAAAAACACATTTTGACACATTTTGATCTGAGCATGCATACAAATGACATTCAAAAAGACAAAAATTCAAATCGACAGTCCTGTACATTAGATCGTTAAATTACTTTATTTCTGATCTCATCATCAAAATTTTTACAAAACAATTTTTTTCTGACAATAATATACTCAAAGAAGAGCCACATTTTTGCATTTGGAGCAGGTCTTCACAAAACTGTTTTCAATCTGCGTACAGATGAAAACAAAAGAAAACAACAGCGAACTAACAGAAGGATTATAACAATGCATATTTACATCCCACAGAAAAAAAACAAAACAATAACCCTTAGCCCGAGACTAGGCAAAGCCAGAGAAACATGATTTTCATGGAAGTTAATGGGCCTACAGAGGATGAAGTGGAAGGTTAAAACACAGGGAGAGAATACAAATGAGAGACAATATTGCTTTTCATTGTGTTTTTGCCCTATGTAATCCATTAATAGATTGAGTGGAGGGAAATGAATCAGAACCAAAAAGCCAAAATTCGCTTGAATCGTTCGTTTGAGTTCTCCATAAATCATCAGGGCCCGGATCGTTGATATCTACACAATTAGCAGTGATGTCACGCCTCTTTCTACAGCACTGTTTCAATTCAAAGGACGGTGTTTGAGGTCTCAACTGAGCACCGCTTTTTTTTCTCTCATACAAATCGGCTCCGCTTTACAAACAGAACAAAACATCCGACTCAAGATTTTATGCTGAGGAACCTTGAACATGCTTGATGGGTTTGCAGACAGCCAGCTTAACACACGTCATTTTAACCAAAGCACTTTTTGCTGTTGATACATCAAGTACTCGGTGAAAACAGATATATGGGCGCTATTGCGACAAGTAGGCCTACTCTAAAACAATCAAAATACAAAATCAAAAGTGTGCCTATGTCAGATCCTTTTTCCTGCAGACGACGCTCGAAAGTGCTAGACCGACAACTCAGAATAAGCATGAAACACATAAAGCAATAAGCTTTATTCAGTGTAGAAGAAATACTGAAACTGGAACAAAAACAAGCCTGTATGAGATGGAAGTACAGTCAATTCAAGATCTGTCAGGTCCAGGTTGGAGCGAGTTTTATTCCACAGTATTGCATTATGAGCAATTTTATATTAGTAATGAAGGCCTTTTTTAGCATTTCAGAGGGAATTGTATCTCTGTTCCAAAACCTAGCGTGCAGCCTACATAAGCAAGATTTTAAGGCATTATTGGCATGTTTGCGACATAAAAGCCGTTCCAAAAGGTAGGCAGCGTGATTAAGCTGCCTTCTAAAAGACCTACTTTTAGCTAGTTCAAAGGCATCTCCACACTTTGTGGAGAAGGCAATCCCATAATGCACTGTGATGAGCAGTGAAAAAAAAAAAAAAAACCTTACATAATATTCTATAAAAGTCTACTTTGTAATAGACATTTGCATGTGTGCCCGTATCGCAGAGTTGGGAAATCTGATTCGCTTTAGATTTTTAAAAACTCTCCTTTCAGAGAACTTTTCTACAGCACTTGGTTATATAAATGTAGCTATGTAATTGAGGCCGATGTATGGCCCACTCATAATTTTGGAAATCGAATTCTTTTTTGTGAATCTGTTCACCGAGATGTTTAATTTAAATCAACTGATTAAAAATGATACACTTTTTTGATTGTTTACTAGGATGCACCGATGATGATTTTTCATGGATTCTGATTCCGAATTTTAACAAGTGAAAGGGGCAATTGCGATAGATACAGGTTGCCAATTTTTAAATTAAATTGTCTGAATAGCCATTTAAAATGAAAGGAAACCACTGCATTTTAATCACAATCCAAACCACACATTTCAGTTCAAATTAGATTGTATAATTCCAAGATTTCAAGTAAAATCAGAATGGTCTGACTTTAGCCTTGTGAAATTATGCTACACTAAATATACCGGAATGAAAATGCTAATTCACTCTCTGACAGTAGGTGGCGCTTAGAAGTGTTATCGTGTTTCCTTGTTTGCTGAAGCATTGCACTTAAGCTATTACTTTAATTGGCATTATATGTAGGTAATTGGAATGGAAAATGCCATTAAATATTTATATCTTCCTTTCAATATTTTGGACATTGTGAACTGTGAGCTTGCTCTGCCTGGTCAACACGATCACATGTGAATGCATATCAATTAGGGGTGTCCCCGACTACTGATTTACACATTCGAATCAGAATTTTCGAATCTCTCTATGGTCGACCGATAGTCGAATCATCTATGTGTGTGTAACCCATAGACCGTGAAAAAATAAACGGCGTCGGTGTATGTGTTCGAATTTTAAAGGCGCGGCGTGTCTGGTGCGAAGCTCAGTGCCCTTAAAGGGGCGATCGCTCAGCGCCGCGACACGTCTTTATAACACTAATATTGAGCACCCCCATATTGCCAAAATGGTATGATCCTCGTTTCATAACACCCGCGAAGATTCGACCATGAGATCAGTGGTCAAATCCGGTCCTGCATATCGATGCATCGAATCTTTGACTATTAGGGGTCACCCCAAATATCAATGGTACGAGTGTGCAATCTCGTGGAATGTATACACCAAAATAAGTTTTGGCGTGCATATGCTATGCATTTTTGTGTGTGCATATGATACACACTTTATGGCGTGTATATGACACATTCTTGGGTAGGTTGGGGGTGGTGGGGAGGGGGGTTTGTGCGTATAGTATGCCATAAAGTGCGCATTATATGCACATGAAAAACTGCGTAGCATATGCACGCCAAAACTCATTTTGCCGTATACATTCCACGAGATTGTACAGTTGTACTGTTTATACACATTTTTGTGAGATCGAGCTCGCCTGGTACAGGAGGCTACTGGCTACTATTGTCTCTGCTGGCAACTCTGGCACTTGTTAACATTCTGTTACAAACTTAGCAATATTTCCATACAAATTACATTTTGGTAAATGGATGTAATGCAGTTTGCGATTTGATTTCGCCCGGCAACTCGGTCTAGAAACCCGTACATTCATTTCTACTGCTTCTGTTACACTTTTGCGGGAACCAATCACAGACTGGCTTATCCACCTGGCAAGCTATTGGCGGGTTTAACACGATGACAGATAGAGAAGCGTCGGGTCGTTGCCTGTTGATCACGCCTCTTGTGGTCTGATTGGTTGAAGGACTATCCAATTGCGTACAGAGATATTCGAATAACGCCAGTTGATCACGCCTCTTGTGCAGTAGAAAATACAGAGCAGACTCTCCAGACCAAAGTTCAATATTAAATTGCTTAGTCTGGCGATAACCAGACAACGCGAAACAGAGATCAGCAAAAGAATCAGTTGATCGGTGCATGTCTAGTATTATCTAGTGTATTTTTTTAAATCGGTAGTTCAAAAGCAATTTCAAGTTCTGTAGACTATTTTCCCCCAAATTAGTTTGTTTTTAATGCTTCCTAAAATATTGTGCTGTGTTAGCGACATGCTAACACTCACGTAAAAAGATGTAAAGCATTCTAAAATAGTCTCTTCCGATGCTACGTGACGGTTAGGACGCTGTCTATGTAGGTGGTGAGGCAGCGTGCTAGATTTTGGAACAGAACTTTCGGCTCTTCGACCCAATTTTCGCCCAACCATTCTGTCCAACATTCAGCTACTAAACTACGACACTTGATGTTTAGATAGTTTCTGGGCTGGAGCTCTGGTTGAATGTGGCACATGTAGTAGACAGAGAATAAGTATGGTGACAGAGCCAAGTCCACAATAGCAGCAGATGTTAGCCCCATGGGCCAACCCCCGCACACTGACAACAGCGCTACCTCACAGCCATGTGCAAGCCTGGAGATAAGCACTGCTTTTTTTTTTTTCTCCTCCAATTTCTGCACAGATGAGCAGATGTATGTGTTTGTGTGTTGTATATAGCTCCTTTCACCAAGACTTTTGCCCCAATGTTTATATGGCTGCGCAGCAGAGAAGAAAAAGGCCAGCGAGCTGTAATTCCTTCCGTGTGACTTTCTTTCTTTCTCGCAGGCCTTTTCCTGTCCTTCTGGATATTTGCATTAGACACTCATTTGAGAGTAACACAGACGTAGAGAAGTCTTCTCTGTTCCTTTCAATCCTACCCTTGAGGAAAAATGTGTTCCCAGAAGACAGTGGGACCCAAATCACAAGGGGAAAATAAAAGAAACAAACAAACGGGAGGGGGGCAAACTCTGTGAAGTTTCGCTTATATTTTGTCATAACTCTAGCTTTTATGTGAATGAACTGCATTGGCCTATTATTTTTCTGCAAAGTGCTCTCTGAATATTAGCGAATTACGCCCACTTTCTCCGTTTTTAGAGAACGTCCTTTGTGGAAAAAATGCATTTAGCTTGTTTGTTTCCTGGAGCATAAAAGCACCTGCGTGGATATTTCAATAAATCTTTCAGGAAAATGTTTTGCTTTGCAAACATCACTAGTTTTGATTGACCCTTTTCAAACCTTTTTTTGTCATAAGAAACTGTGCCCACGTATGATTCTTGAGGCAAACTGAAATTTGATTGCACCAAAATCCATTAATAATTCATAAATTCTTGATTAAGCATTATCCCCATTAAGATTTTTATTTTTTCCTAAAGTGTATTACGATTACATATTTGAATAAAAACATTGCATTTAAAAGCAATCAGCATGGACCCATTCTGCACAATCACAGAATAATAGAATTCACGAGGCACTATGTTTTTTGAAAATATAAAATATTTTGGGCTCAAATATGATTCTTAATTTAAATATATACACTATCGTTCAAAAATTGGGGGCCTGTATAAGGTTTTCCTTTTCCGTGAGAAGTCTCTTATGCTCACCAATGCTTCATTTATTTGATAATACATTACAAATACAGTAATATTGTAAAATAATATTACAATTGCAAATAAATGTGTTCCATTATAAAATATCTTAACAAGAAACTTATTCCTTTAATGTCACTGAAAAAAAAGCCAAAAAATGGCTGTGTATATATCAGATTCTTCACATGGGGCAAATACATTACTTTTTTATTTATAAAAGCAATTTAAAATGTTGAATTATGTTTGCATATTTATCACTATGTCATAAAGCCTGAATACCAAAATGATCCTATTTATAATATATTGTTTTTACCCGAAAGACAATAGGAGGGTTAAATGCTCAAAACGGAAACTGTACAAAATGTGAAAGACAAGCAAAGAGAAGATGCAGGGGCGTCCTCAGCCTTACGTAAATGACCGTAAAGCAGCAAATTGTCAGAATAATGGGAAGAGGCAGTTGCATAAGGCTTCATGATTTGGCGACTTTGTGGAGGAGGAGAATCGTTTCTTTTGAATGACGGTTTAAGAGCTTAGATTATCTAGTCAAGGTAACTCATCCAAATAGTTGATTGGATCGGATGCTTTCATACACATTAGTTTATTTTAAGACAAAAAGGTTTTGCAAAAATAAGAATATGCCAATTATTTTAGTCAGATTGACGCCTCACCAAGCAGACAGTCCAGGAAGTATATCATACATGGATAAAATTACAACGCAATCTCATGGTAATGCGTAACTATTGTACGTTTTGGCAAACTGGCGGCTAATTCATATGAATGGGTACAATCTCATTTGTATGTTTTCGTACAATCTGCTTGTACTCATTTGCAGGTACACTATATTGCCAAAAATATTGGGACACCCCTCCAAATCATTGAATTTAGGTGTTCCAATCACTTTCATGGCCAACAGGTGTATAAAATCAAGCACCTAGGCATGCAGACTGCTTCTACATTCGTGAAAGAATGGGTCGCTCTCAGAAGCTCTCCATAAGTGAGTTTGGTGCGGAGGAACGTGACCTGCCTGCACAGAGTCCTGACCTCAACCCGATAGAAAACTCTTGGGATGAGTTAGAGCGGAGACTGTGAGCCAGGCCTTCTTGTCCAACATCAGTGCCTGACCTCACAAGTGCCTGGAAGCCTGTTTCCGCCACTAAATAAAAACATAAAAAGAGTAATTGTGACTTTTTATCTCAGAATTTGACTTTTTTTCACAATTGCGAGTTATACAATCAGAGTTATATAATCAGAGATATAAACTCGCAAAAGCATGATATAAAGACACAATTCTGACTTTATTTCACAGTCAGAATTGTGACTTTATATCACGCAATTCTGAGTTTATATCTCAGAATTATGACTTTATATCACGCAATTGCAAATTTAAATCTCAAGATTATGACTTTATAACTTGAAATTGTAAGATTTTTTTTTTAGAATTACTCTTTTTATTTGATAATTGAGTGGCGGAAACAGGCTTCCATACAAATCGGCTTCTATGAATGGTCAAAAATTCCCATAAACAGTCCTAAACCGTATGGAAAGCCTTCTCATAAGAGTTGAAGCTGCTATTAAAGTCATTAAAGATTTAAAGAGATGTCATTAAAGTTCATGTGCATGTAAGGGCAGGCGTTCCAAAACCTTTGGCAATATAGTGTGTTTACAGGTGGATTTCAGGGTGGACCTTTATGCTTAACTTTTTATAATAATTGTACAAACTATACAAATTTGCCACCTAGTAACATAGTTATGTTGTCCTGTGAGATCAGGTTGGAAAATTATCCTTTCACGTTCCTATTTAACTTAATGGCAGTTGCTCAGCTGGTGCATTTTATATATATATATATATATATATATATATATATATATATATATATATATATATATATATATATATATATATATATATATATATATATATATATATATATATATATATATATATATATACACACACACACGTTATATATAGTTTAATAAAATTACAACTATTAGAATGGAATATTCTAGTTTGCCTAAACAACAGCCTGACATTGCCTTTTCACATTCAGGACACAGAAAGTACTATGGATTTTCTGCAACGCCACCACTGAGCTAATGTCTTGCTGTAAGGAGCGTTTTATGAGGTTGTAAAGTTCTTGCGACTTACTCAGAATTGAAATGCGGTGGGCAGGTAACCTTATTAGCATTTACCTAACAACATCAAGCCTTTACTTGATACATCATGCATGAAGCCTCGGAGCAAAGTACAAGCCACTCTCACTGAACAAGTAGATATTATTTTAATTTGCCTGGGTTTCTCAAATACAAACCGAGAGAGAGAGAGAGAGAGAGAGAGAGAGAGAGAGAGAGAGAGAGAGAGAGAGAGAGAGAGAGAGAGAGAGAGAGAGAGGAGGGCTGGTGGTGGATCACAACAGTTAGGGCACATAGCAGAATCAAAGTTTACATGACATCAATCTATCAATCTTTCAATTCTCCAACTGATGTCAGCGGTGAAGTGTTACAAAGAAAATGAAAATCTATGATGCTAATGAGATGAGGAACAGAACGAGACAGCAGATAGAAAAATATCAATCTTCCAAACGAGGGATCATATTGAGTCTTTCTAGAAGCGTATTCTTTGATCAGGATGCGCGTTTAAACAGCCGAGGCTTCTGTCCTTTTCACAAAACTTGTGTCAAAAGAAGCAAAACAATATGTTTCTTTATACTCTCTATTTACAAGATAAACATGTGAAGATAACTGGTGCCGGAGACCATCAGGACACGTTTCAAAATGTCTTTGATCGTCTTGACAGCGTCAGTTCTCTCGAAGGGATTGGGACACGACAGTGTGAAATCCGTTTCTTACCTCGCCAGCGCTCCATCACATTTCCTGTGACGTCTTGGCGGAGCATTGTGTTCCTTTTATCGATCCGTGTCCGTTACAAACATGCCATAGTAAAATTCTGAAGGGGGCAAAGTGGTTACAATGGCTCCTGAATGGTTCCGGAGGCTTTCAACAGGTTGAAATTTGCAATATCCACACTAATCGTTGGTGAGGTACCATGTCCACATTCATTGTGTGAAGTCCAAACGCACAGGCACACAGGGTGAAAAAAAAAAAAAAAAAAAATACTGTTTACAGGCAATAATTCCATATTCAATGTTATTCAAAAGTCTTTTGAGGGTTAAAATAAAGAAAAAACAAACAGAACTTACGCGACTGGACAACGGCTTGTAATGCCAGAGAGTTTCTCGATAAAAATGCTCTGCTGAACTACAGTGTGTGAACCTGCAAACTGAGTGATAGTGAATCAATATAATATGACTACTGGACGACCATAGTAGTCTGTTCAAAGGAAAACCACAAAGGAGCATCTAGTCGTCCTTAATCTGAACTCAAACTAAAAATGAACAGGCCCTCGATGGCTATGGGAGACCGGAGGCTATTGCAAGAGATCACTTTCAGCCTGGGGAAAAGTGTGATCATTTCACTTTTTGTAGGGGTGTCCTGTTTTTCTTCTGGTGTCTAAAATGATACCTTCGAATTAAAAAAAACTTTATAATTGTGTGTATATTTAACAGAAAAAATACATTTTTGTAAAAAGCATTTTTCCCACTTAGACGTTTGTCGTGTAAAAGATGTGTCCTGTAAAGCAGAAAACGCTTCAGTAATAGTACTACATACTGGATCAATAATACTATTATTTTGATGTGTGCTCTTTTCGGAGATACGCTGGGTTAATAAAAAAATTGGGTTTTGTGTTATGTGTCAAGATTGCCCCAAGTCACTGTCGCAATCCAACCCATAAGACTCTGACGACTTGTATTAAATTCAATTTAATGATATTATTATGTTTGGCACATATACGTTTCTTACATCAAAACATGACATGTAGATTTGTAGCAGTAGTTCGAGTTATAAAGAGAAATTTCAATTACAGATGTCTCCCCGGTCTCCCATACATCTTGCTTTTTCATCCAATTATAGCAATTTCATCCTTGTAGCTGCTTTGTTGAGTGACATCTAGAGTCAGAAAATCTCATGGTTAACACTCCATGACCTGAGGTGACTGACCACCTCTTTCTGAACTGAAACTTGTGAAATCTCGCTTTATTCGGCTCTTCGATACAACTGGAGGCTCTTATTAGAGGTTCTAGCTTTGTTTTTTTCCGATCATTTCTTTCGATAATTATGAAAATGGTTCAGAAAGATCATTTTGGTCAGAAACATGTTTTACACAAGTATGTGATTGTAAACGCTTCTAGATGAGCTCCATTTCACACATTGTTGCGTGCCAAAAAAAATAAATTCAAGTATGTGGTGAATTGCCAGCATTTCCACCATCAGTTTTTTCCATTTAGGTCAATTACTGGCATAGCATAGCAACACTTTTCAATGGCACACAGCTAGCTACCTCAATAATAACCCATCCCCCCGGAGATTAGTTACAACAGGAAGAATGCGTCGCATACTTGCGAAAAACATGTTTCTGCCACTGTATGGTAACTCCAGCATGCTAACCGAGTGAGGGACGTTTGCTCCGCCCCCTTAGGATTCTTCCCTCTTAAAGCTGAAGTGTGTAATTTTTCAGTGTTTAACTAGCTAAATGCAGAGACAACTAGTATATAGTAAAAACTAGTATATAGTAAAAAAAATATATAGTAAAAACAAGCGGTTGATTTAGCAGAAACAGTTTGTTTGTTTGAACATTCCGACCAGCCAACATAGCAACACCGGCTCAACCAATAGCGTAGACTTGGGGGCGGGATTTTTTCTGACCAATGGCGGATAAAGAGTGTTTAGGAAACCTTTTTTAAAACAGTCATTGTTTTTGACACTAGTGGGTGTGGAAATTACACACTTCAGCTTGTAAACTTAATACACACTCACAAGCAAACACACACACACACAAGTTTGTTTTTGTGACATATGGGGACATTCCATAGGCTTAATGATTTTTATACTGTACAAACCATATTTTCTATCCCCTTACACTGCCCCTACCCCGAAACCTGCCCATCACAGGAAACATTCTGCATTTTTACTTCCTAAAAAAAACTCATGCTGTATGATTTATAAGCGTTTTGAAAAGTGAGGACATGGAAAATGTCCTCATATTTCACCCTCTCCTTGTAATGCCTATGTCATACCCATGTCATTATACACATTTGTGTCCTTATATGTCACAAAAACATGCCCACACACACACACAATCTAGTTAACAGGTAGCCGTCAAACACAAAGCTTGGCGTTTTTTTCACTCTGCATTTCAGCACTGAATTCTGCAGAGTTTAAAATCAGGCAACATGTCGTCAGTTGTTAAACGCCGCTGGCCCATACGTTACAGTACGCGTTAGACACATACTGAATCATTTGATTACATTTTGAAAAGAAACACAAGCTTTATGTACATCTAAAGAAGCTTGATCTTTGGTACATGTGCACGCTGAAAGACCTTGCCGTGTGAGACTTCATTTCGATTTTAATGAATGCTTTTTTTATACTCAAGAGATCCTCCATCTGACACGCTCATGTCTGGACAGATCTGTCTTTTTAATCAAATAATGACAGCATTTATGAGCACTCCCTGGCAACTAAATGAAAATAACAGCGAGAGGCCTTTGAGCTCTGGTGAACATTAATTTGTTTCTTTTCATTCTCTCGTTCTCACACTCTCCCTCGTCAAAAAAAAAAAAAAAAAAAGTACAAAAAAAAAAAATTCCTTGTTTATTGCACATTCCCATTCATTCTTCACTCAGCATGGGAGATTCACCATTATCTACTCCTCGGAGAAGGCGTCATGTAGCGTCGGTACAGAGCGAGGGCTGAATGAAACCAAAGCCACATTTAACGTCTCATGCATGTTGCATTGGATTTCAATTTGCCGTTGAGCAGAAAGGAGACAACAGAACATGTACTGGCCTTTTGATTCGGAACAAAGAAAAGATGGAAAAACACAAATGGAATCCCATTTTCCAGGATACACTACACTCCACAATAGAAGTGTACCGTATGCCAGATCCTCGTGTCCTCCAGCGACGTTGTGGGAATGATTTTCTCTTCTCTATATTCGCGAGAAACAGTTAGCGCGCAGCAGTGTGCACAGTTTTCAGACGCGCAGCTGCGTTAATGCCGGCAGAATGTGGATCACCACCCAGGCGCAGCCTCTTTTGAAATTACCCATCATGCCTTGCTATGCGAGCGGGGCTGTTAGCGTCTAAAAGTGAGGGTGCTGGTGGAACGTTCTGTTGTTGGATAGTTAATGGAGCGTTCTGTTGTGGGGTAGGGGATGCTGGGCCCCTCCATGGGCGCTCTCTGGCTGGGCGGGGAGCAGGGTCCCACGGTGCCCGCGTTGATGGTGGGCACTGCCGGAAGGGCCACAGTCTGGATGGTGCTCCTCTCGCGGGGTGGAAGCTCCTCCAGCCCCTCCAGGCTTTGCGGGGGGACGTCGTAGCTCATGTTGAGCCGCAGGGGTTGATGCGCCTGGCAGTAGTCCACAATGGGCTGCTCGTACCTGTAGAAGGTCAGCGTGCTCATCTGGTGGGGGACCTGGGGGGGTAAAGTAGAGAGAAAAAAAGTTGAAGATTCTTAATTAGAACAAATAAAGCCATCAACAGTCATTAAATCGTCATTAAAGGGAGAGTTAGCTCAAAAATGAACATTTTGCCATTATTAATTCACCCTCAAGTCATTTTAGATCCGTATGACTTACTTTTCTCAGTGAGACACAAAATGGGAAACTGTGAAGATTGTACTGGTTGCTCTTTTCCATGCAAATGTAACGAATAAGGATTAGAGAACTTAAGCTTAAAAAAAATCATGTGGTCCATTTAACTTATGTCCTATAAGTGCCTAAGTCTTTCAAAGCTATGTGTGATGAGAATATTTAAGTTGTTATTCGCTGAACTCAAAAACAGAATCTGTTTCAAACTGATTGAATAATTCTGATTCAAAAATGATTTATTCACAAACCAGTCATTGCTACTTCTCTCATGAAGAATTTTCCGTGAATTGATATTTTGTTAACACCCACAATACGGTTTAATTTGTTAACATTAGTTAGTTAACATGAACTAATGACGAAAAATTCTATAATGTTCATTACAACATGTATGTTAAAATCAAAAGTTGTATCTGTAATATCTTTTGGTCACACTTTAGTTTATAGGCTCCAATTCTCACTATTAACTAGTTGTTTATTAACACACTCAAAAAAATACTGAGTTAAAACAACTCAAGTTGGGCTGAAAATGGACAGACCCAGAAATTAGGTTGTTTGAACAAATGGGCCCATTCAAACAACCCAATTTCTGGATTTGTCCATATTCAACCCAACTTGGGTTGTTTATAACCCAGCATTTTTTAGAGTGCATGCTTCTCTTAAGAAGAATTTTTAAACAACATACATTTTGGTCTTTTTTTATATCCCAAAAGCTATTGTATGACTAATATTGCACAAGTCATAAAGTATGGACCACTTTTATGGTGCTTTTTGTCATTCTGTAGCTTGACAGTCCCTGTCCTTATTCAATTTCTTTTATGAAAAAACGAAAGCAAAAAAAAAGAAAAGAAAAAGAAAAAGGATATTCATCAATATCGATCAATGTCTATTTATTGAACCTATTGCGTTCCAAGGACAAATCAAAGACATCCAGGTTTGGAATGACATGAAGGTGAGTAAATAATGGCCATTTTCATTTTTGGGTGAACTCTTTCTTTAATTGGAGTAATTAAACCACCCCCTTACCACAAGAGTCATTAAATAGTCATAAAATATCTCCGATAATGATTCTACCACCAAGAGACATGCACACATTCCAACATCCCTCATCGTTTCTCAGCCCACTCGCGACTTCCTCTTTAAGCTCTGCTTCCGTCTGCATTTAGAAGCTGCCTCGTGGCGCCTCGTTTTCAAAGAGGCACCGCGCTGGTAGGGGTAATAGCTTTTTACACCGAGTGCAAACCCAGCATCTGTCTTGCTTCCCAGTGTGTGTGCTGTGCTCCGTGGTGACTCACTCTGTGTATACACAAGTGGCAGAACACACACGCACGCGCACACACAAACCCCCGCATAGGATTCTGCAGCTATTCCTATGATAAGTGACACAAGCAAATATGCCTTTCCTTTTCATGCCGTGACTCGGGAGAGCCACTGTGGAGAAACATGCCACATGTGGCTGCCTCATGTGTACTGCAAAACATATTTA
This sequence comes from Pseudorasbora parva, assembly GCF_024679245.1. NCBI lineage: Eukaryota > Metazoa > Chordata > Actinopteri > Cypriniformes > Gobionidae > Pseudorasbora > Pseudorasbora parva. Next base: position 12,828,758 of record NC_090194.1, on the reverse strand, counting down.
AATTTTACCGGAAAATGTGACAATGAACACGGATTTAAAAAAAAACCGGACTGGTCAATGTCCTTAAAACTAGAAACATTTTCGTTATTTAAATTCAAATGCATGAATTATTAAGAGATGTTTTTACTCCTAAACTCACTAACAACCTTTAGTTTGCAGTGATTCCTAAATGAGTCAGTGAATAATCAGTCTTTTTATTTCGAACAAATCATTCTTTTGAGCCGGATCTTTTCAAAACCAATTTATCCAGTTCACAAATTGAATAATTGGTTAAAGAATAAAACTGAGCTCAACTCACTGACAGCTTAATTGGGTTCTGTTTCTAGCATAAGAGTCATGCATTTTATGGTGATTTTATCATCATTTTTTGGAGTTTATAACAGCTATGATCATTACAGATGCTCTTCATAGGGTAAAGGTCTAAAATTTAGATTCAGATAGACTTTTTGGAACAGATTTGGAACAGCATTTTATATATATATATATATATATATATATATATATATATATATATATATATATATATATATATATATATATATATATATATATATATATATATATATATATATATATATATATATATATATGGATGGATGGATGGATGGATGGATGGATGGATGGATGGATGGATGGATGGATGGATGGATGGATGGATGGATGGATGGATGGATAGATAGATAGATAGATAGATAGATAGATAGATAGATAGATAGATAGATAGATAGATAGATAGATAGATAGATAGATAGATAGATAGATAGATAGATAGATAAATATGAAAGCTTGTTAAAATCTTAAAGATGGCCTATTATGTTTACATTTTCATTTCATTCCATTGCTGTTTAAGCATGAAAAAATGATATGTATAAGCACTTCTAAACTCGATATTCTAGTTTTAGATCTTGCTAAAATGTTAGATCAGATGGATCTCCATGTCAGAAATATAAAATATATTACATTCGACCCAGATGCCGAATCCCTGCCAGATAATATAAGTCTTCTATCAGCCTGAGAGTTTGACTGAGAGATCCAGGGAAGAGCAGAAGCAGGATATAAAGTGGTGATAAAGAAAAGAACAGCGTTAATCGTATAGAATAATCTATGTAGTTGCTCAGACTCCATCTGGATGTTTCAATGTTCAATGCTCAGACTTCGTCTAGATGTTACAACTCAATGCTCTGACTTTAATTTACCTTTACCCCTCCAACAAGTGCTATTATACCAATGGAAAAAAAAAACCGATGGAAAATTACTGCTTCACAACATAGTCCTGGGACATTAAAGTCCTTAAAATGGAGACATTTGTTTACCTCCCGTGAAGTCAAACATCTCTTCAAACCACACAATCATAAGATTAAACAGCAATAGCAAGCATTGCAAGAGCAAGGAAACATTAATACAACTAGTTGCATTAGTATTCACGGTTGTGGTAAGCTGCGTGACATTTCTGAAACACGCTCAAAGCTTTTGACCAATCACAGCACACTGGTACAGGCGACCAATCAGAGTATATATTACTTTCAAGAAGGAGGGGTTTGCATGACTAAACCAAAGTCCCTTTAAGACAAGTCATTTCACTCGGCGGCCATCTTTGAAACGCATCAATTGTCTCATAAATTTTGTTGATAAATGATCAAAAAAATTAATTCTTCAGCCTGGACAAAGCTAATGCGTACGTGCAATCCTACTTGTGCGTCTCAAAACACTGCTTGTTTCTACTTTACTAATCACAGTTGACTCTTTCATTTAGAAGGCGGGGCTTATTCACCATATTGGACATTTCACTTTCTCCCATTCATAAGTAATCAGAGTGCATTGTCTTCCTATATAAAGTATTTGACTAAACAAAGTCTTACTGACAGACTGTTAAAGGGATAGTTCACCCAAAAATCTAAATGTGATATTTGTCTGCTTACCCCAAGTGCATCCATGATGTAGGTGTGTTTGTTTCTTCAGTAACACACAAATTAAGATTTTTAACTCCAACCGTTGCTCGTATAATGCATGTCAATGGGGTGTTTTTCTATGAGAGTCACTATGAGAGTAAAAAAACACATACATATGAATCCATATTAAATGACTGTATAAATAAATCAAATTCTGTTCTGTTGCAATGTTTAACATGGTGAAGCTGCTTTGAAACAATCGTCATTGTAAAAGCGATATATAAATAAAGTTGATTGATTGATTGATTGATAAACCCTGTGGCTTGTGGCGACACATTAATGTCTTACGACACGAAACGTTCTGTTTCTGCGAGAAACCGATCAGTATTTATGGTATTTTTTGACCTCATATCAGACGAATCTCATAAAGCGTTCCCAATGCCATTACTTCCATCGAAGAAGGTCAAAATAATGGCGCTATCATAGCATGTTTGTACATAGATCCCTCTTTCGACCGATCCGCGCCAACACTAATGAGGCGTCTATCTTATGTATATCTATGACCGCGCCGTGTTTTCACCATTTTTGGCGGAAGTAATGGCGTCGGGAATATTAGATGAGATTCGTCTGCTATGAGGTAAAAAAAATAACACAAATACTGTTCGGTTTCTCGCAGAAACCAATTGACATCAATCTGTCGCCACGAGCCACAGGGTTTAATATGGATTCGTATGTATATGTGTTTTTTTACTCTCATAGCGACTCTCATAGAAAACACCCAATTGACATGCATTATAAGAGCAACAGTTGGAGTTAAAAATCTTAATTTGTGTTCTACTCAAGAAATAAACACACCAAACCTACATCTTGGATGCCCTGGGGGTAAGCAGATAAACATACAATTTTCATTTTTGGGTGAACTATCCCTTAAAAGAGAGGCGCTTGCAACAATGTAAAATATGTGAAAAATTATAGATTTTTGAACAATATATATTCTATGAAATCTTACTATCCAACAGTTTTGCTTCTCAAGTAAACTAATTTTGTATAGTGTAAAAGAAAAATCTGAACTTATTTTTTTGAAAACATGACACTATGTTATAACAAAAATATTGATTTTTTTTTCTTCATCCCTTGTATCACGACACACAATGACAAATCATGCTGAAACCAGTCAACATGTATTTTCACTGAGCGACCAGGGTTCATTGCTTTTAAAGGGGCGAATTAGTAAACGCTTAGAGATAGTGAAGAGCGACCAAGCGTGATTACCGCCACCGAGCACTAAGTGAACATTAGTGACAAGAGAGCTCTGCCGGTGTGACAGACGAAGAGATTTTACAAAGAGACTCCTGACAGGAAGCAAAATAAATAAACAACTTCAAATGCAGGGCCGACTCTCAAGTGATAATGAGATGCGTTGTGTCAGCGGATCGGGTTTAAAGCTCTTTGTATGCCACAATTAATCCACTTCCCCATATTCCCCTGAGCAGAGCGAATGGCTTTTGCATGGGCACCAGCAGAATGCACAGAATTTCAAAAACTCCTTTACTTAATGTGTCATGGGATTTGTTATAAAGAAATGGATAGTCATATAGGACCAGTATAAGGGATGTCAAAAGTACTAAAGCCAATACTAAAATACGAAAAGCGATTGCGATGTGTATTTGTATGTGAAGAGCACTTGCCGTTTAATGTGCCCATGTAAATAATAATAATAATAAAAAGATTTAAAAAAAAAACTAACCTGTGCGGACCTGCTGCTGTCTGTTATAAATGCTAATCAAACAATAATATTGTCAAGATAAAATGCTCTGGGATATTGGCTGCAGAACTGTACAAGCGCTCTACAATCCACTATAAACACAAATCAGTAAAATAATTACTTTTACTCATTTTAATTACAGGCCGGCTTCTCATTTAAACTCCAACAGCATCCAATATTAATGCATTATATCTAATAATCATGAAATGAAGACTGTGCAAATAATTTGAGTAGTTTATTTTACATTTGATTAATTTAAGACTCGATGCTGCTTCAACATAAACTCTCAAACCATTGCTGTAATATTATTGATTCTATTAAATGGTTGTTAATAAGCAAAACAGTTTTATTATTGGTTATCTGATGATGGTTATCAACAAATGTCTGCTAATTAATTGGCCTGTCTGATACAGTATATCGGTCCTGTTGACAACATCAACCACAGAGAAGCAATCTCGCAAAAGCACAGGAAGAGACTGTGAGCTGATCTATTAAATAATGATTATTGTATTTTATGACTGTGTGTTTTGGAGACAAGTGGGTTGGACCTTTAGGCTGCATTTACACTGCAGGTCTTGATGCACAATTCCGATTTGGTGACTATATCCGATTTTTTTGACGACCCGCTTACATCATCTTTTCAAAAGCGACCCGTATCCAATATTTGCATTTACACTGTACACTGGCAAAACAGCCAAAGACATTCTTAACCGGAAAAGGAAGCAAAACAGCGCGATATGCAATGGACGCAGACACAATGATTGCACAATATTTTGCTGTCTGCACTGTTCCACACATCCTTAAAGTTCGACAAAACATTTCTCTCTTAAGGCAGAGAAAAAGAGGAGAGCCCTTGATGTGGTCGCCAGGTTTTCACACCAAAACCCATCCAATTGCAGCTCAAAACTGTGTTAAAGTAGCCCAATTCCGCATGAAAACCACGGACTTGGCAACACTGGGCCTTGATCGCAGTTTGTGTCCACCTCAGTTGACGTCATTCGCCTCAATCCTTTTTTCAATGACGTATGACTCTCATTTACTGGGGAATATCCGATCTGTCCACTTACATGGCAGACGCTAATGCACGCATCTGAATCATATCGGATTTATTACCACATGAGTTAGGCCTGAATCCGATCTGAGGATATTGGAATTCGTGTGTTTTTTTCCTGCTTACACGTTCACATGTCATATCCGATCTGTGCCACATGAGAGGAAAAAAAATCGGAATTGGACCACTTGAACCATGCAGTGTAAATGGGGCCATAGTCTATGAGGACCCTCAGAAACAGAAAAAAATTACCAGGGTAAAAAAAGAAGAAGAAAAAAAGCAGCACTTGCCAAAATCCAAACCACTGCCCCAGGTGGCTTGGAAAATAGAAAAAAAAAAAAAAAAATAGAGAAAGAGGTTGGATCATTGATGGCAAAATGAAAGACCGTTTGCAATAAATTTTTCTTCTACACTCTGACAGATTTTCTGATGGCTATTCTTCATGATATTAAATATATATTAGATAAATGTATTTGTTGTTAAATTAAACGCATTTTAACCAAACAGACATTGTTGCCAAGAAGATATTCACAATATATCCATGAGTATTGGGACAACTCTCCAAGTCATTGAATTCAGGTGTTCCAATCACTTCCATGGCCACAGGTGTATAAAATCAAGTACCCAGACATGCAGAATGCTTCTACATTTGTGAAAGAATGGGTTGCTCACAGGAGCTCAGTGAATTTAAATGTGGTACCGTGATCGGTTGTCACCTGTGCAATAAGTCAATTCATAAAATTTCCTCACTACCGAATATTCCACAGCTAACTAGTGGTATTATAACCAATGTGTACGCCATTGGGAACAACAGCAACTCAGCCACGAAGTGGTAAGCCGCGTAAAGCCACAGAGCGGTGGTCAGCGCATGCAGACAAGTCTGAGATTGGCAAGTTTGCCAGGAGAACATTTTTTTTTCAGGGGCTGGGCTTGGCCTCTTTGTTCCAGTTAAAGAAACTTTTAATGCTTCAACATACCAAGACATTTTGGACAATTTCAAGCTCCCAAATTTGTGGGAACAGTTTGGGGATGGCCGCTTCCTGTTCCAACATGACTGCGCACCAGTGCTCAAAGCAAGGTCCATAAAGACATGGATGAGTGAGTTTGGTGTGGAGGAACTTGACTGCAACCCGACATTCATCCCAAAACTTTTCGCAAAGAAGTGTATGTAGGCCTATAATGCAACAAAGCAGTGATTTTCCTTGAATACCTTCTCCTTAAGGTGGTTGGAGTGGAGTGGTTAAAACCTGCGTGCTGTTTTTCAAGCAAAGGTGGATCAAGTTTTTTATTTTGATTAAGAATTTTGAATATTTGGACTAACAAACAAATTAATGAATATTCATTAAGAAAGCAAACTGTCCATTTTGACTTTCTATTGACTGAAAGTGCCTTTAGTTACACTTTATTTTAAGTTGTCTTAGTACTTAAATGTTTAGTTACAATTTAAAAGAGTAATATTTAAGTAACTGCATGTACTTACTATAGGGTTTGGTTTAGGGTTAGTTGCATTGTGTAATTATGCATAATTTATAGCTAATATTATATGTAACAATGACACTGTAAAATAAACTGTTACCATGACTTCTATGATGAAGTGAAGTGTCAAATTGTACTGAGTTATAATTTATGTCAGAGGTATAGAGCGGTCATCCGAGAAGGCAAATATTTAGTCCAGGATGTTTTTGCCACCATGAATACAGTGGACTATCCAAATGAAAGACATATAAATGATAAACAGGGTGAATCCTGCTAAATGAGTTAGACATAACATTTGCGGTGAGGCAAACCTTTCTAATGAGCACTCAGTGATACCACAGCATTACCCCTTCACTCTCTCCAGCTCAAATTAACTCCATTAAGTTACATTTACTTATTACATTGTAGACGCTCAGTGGGTTAGTCCCATACACACACACTCTTTCATAGCTATTCTTTCCTTCGGCCACTCCCAACAGATCTGCAGTGAAGTTGCATTGATTAATTATAATATATTGCCTACTAACGGTTTCAGTGAATTCTGAACAGTGCAGCTACATAAATCTAGACTAATGTGTGTGTGAAGGAGAGTAAAGGTGTGTGACAAGTCATAACTGCACCATTCAGCACGGCAAAGTGACAGACGTGGACCTCAGTCAGGGTAGACACTATATTTAATTTAACACAAATGAAAAATGGACGTGAGAGACAGACATACAGTCTGTTCAACGGGTTTCACTGTCTTCCAGTTCACTAAGAGCATATGCCATGAAGAGACTTATGGGTCAATTATTCAATAGGGTAATTCATTCAAAAATATATACATGCATACTACTTCTCTAAGATGAGCATGTTTTAATTACTGAATTAAAATAATAATATATATGATCTTATAATGAAGAAAAAAATCTCATTAAAAGAAGAAATGCTTGACAACCTCATTAAGCTGTTTGGCATCACATTTAGTAAAAAAGTAAAGTAAAAAAAAGTTTCACAGCAAATAAAAAATTGAAAAGCATTTGTCCATCATGTGGTGTAAACAAAAGGCAGAAACATGGAGGAAAAAAAAAAGATACAATTATTATTTTTTGTTGGTTTCAAAGTAGCTTTACAGGGATAAAAAAAAAAAAAAATCAATGATGCAAAAGAGTTCAATTCCGCTGTCATTGTTAATTCATATATAACGCAGCTCAGTAGAAAATAGAGATGTTATCGCCCAGCTTACAGAAAAGATACAGACCGTCAAGGTTATAAGTCTAAAAAATAAAAAAATCAGGTAATTTGAAAACTATATATATATATATATATATATATATATATATATATATATATATATATATATATATATATATATATATATATATATATATATATATATATATATATATATATATATATAATTTTTTTTTTTTTTTTTTTTTTTTTTTTTTTAATGAAAAGGCAAGGCTAGTTTAGGGTGTAACGTTACATTGTGTGATTCCCACAATACCTAATATTATTTGGCTCGGTATGATTTTTTTTTTTAAATACTTTTGAAAAAAATAATAAAAACAGTAATAATATGATAGATTATTACAATGAGAACAGTTTCTATTTGAATATATTTTAGATGCAATTTCTTCCTGTGGTAAAGCACTGCGTTTCATATTAAATATCATTTAATACTTAATTACATTAAAAATGTAGTGGTGTATACTTTTACTCAAGTAAAGGTCATTAAAATTGTACTTGACTACAAGTAAGAAAGTACTATATGTTTATGTGGTGCAGTAAAAAGTATGACATTATATATTATGCTTTGGAATTTAATGAAATAAAGTTTTCCAAAGAAAAACAGTGATAAAGTATGTACTTAAAAAATGTACTTCACTACTGCTTTTGAGAAATTTGAATTGGCTTTGTGTAACTGGTCTATTCTCTGCGTTGTGTGTGTTGTGAAGAACAGGACAACATTTTCAGTTTCGTTGATCTTTTAATCGGATAGCCAAATAAATAAAATCAGCAAAACTGCGAAGGCTGTCCTGTTCTTTACAACACACACGACACAAGGCCAAGAGGTTACCAGTTACAGACAGTTACACTTGGTGCCGTGACCCGGATGAGAGTGAGGTTTAAGGGGGTGAGTGTAACAGAGGCCAGCGAGTAGTCGTTGTGTAAGTAAACCTCACTCCTCTGACCTCAAGAGACGTTCTAGCGACTGATGCTAGAGGTTACAGCCTTTAGCCTCCTTGTTAGAGCGTCCGACTCTCATGTTATGCCAGTGGACCCGGGATCAAATCCCGCTTGGAGCGGGCGATTCAAACAGGAGCGGTTATAATTGCTCAATAGAAGTATTCATTTTTTTAAAAATATGAAAATTATTTAAAATCCAATTTTAAAAAGATATAAACTTTCTAATTTGTCATTGATGCTCATGTTAGATTTCACAATTTTGTTTGGCTTATTTAGTACACAGCAAGTCAAACTTTTTATTGTTCCCATAACATCCCATAATGCATATGGTCTCACCAAAGGTGATGTTTGTAATGAATCTGCTGTTCTGTTCCCAGTCCCAGTGCCGTCATTTGGAATGGTACATATTGTGATGCTGCTTAAACTCAGTGTCTCCTGCCCCATTACCCAGATGACAAAACCATGGCCAACTATAGTCAAATCGCTGGGCTGTTTGTCCAATACGGGTGACTATGACAGCAAGGACTCATCAGTATGTGAGGGACATGGTGTCTTTGCCATTCCTGTTTATTCAGAGCTTAACAGGGAATTCTTGTGCCCTGGCCACTAGTTATGCAAATAAGCACGCCCGTGTAGCATATTAAAGGCATACAGTCCACCTAACACTTTGATTTGTTGCACGCTGCTGGTCTTAGAAGCGTGCCAACTAGCTGACAGCGAAGACTAATGGATTGCCTGCCGAGCACTGTAAGGAATCTATAGGGTTTATTCCCACAATTCAGGCCGAAACCTTTTTATTACGAGAAACATTACCGCTCTGCATTTGCAGTGCATTCATGCAAGTGGAAATTCAGCGCAACAATGTATTTACCATCTCTAAGAGGCTAAACAAGGCGAAAGACATTCACCATCTGTATGCATGAGTCATCCTGCTATAGCTAAGCATGCACAGTATGGGATCTGCTAGATCTTTAGTTAATAAGGTGACAAGTACGATAAGCAATATTAAATCACTCAGGTTTACACATTCTGCATAATGGGACAACCACACGCGAGAGGATGCTGCAGCGATAAAGGGACACATTGTGAAAATGCCATTGTGCTGCAATTAGTATACATTTTAAAGAGTCAGTTCACCCTATAATTAGTATTCTGTTATTGTTTACTCTTCTGTATGCGGTTATTTTCCCCCCCACATAACTTGGAACAATCGTTATCCCACCACACAATGACAGAAGGTCTAAAATAAAAGGATGAAATAAATACATACATATATAGGCAAGTATTCTAAGTTTGTATTTATTTATTTCATCCTTTTAATTCAGATCTCAGCAGCCATTGACTACCATGGGGGGGGGGGGGGGGGTACTATACTAGAGATCTCCTTGGTTACAAACATTCTTCCAATTAGCTTCACAGTGTTAACAGAAAAATGAAACGGAATTGTATTGCCGCTCTGGAGGAAACGGTGACGTCATCTAGCTCATTTCAATTATCATATAGCCACAATGTGGGCAGATCTGTTACTTAGTTGATATAGTTAATTTAGTTTAGTAATTCAATTTATTTGGATATTTACTTGAAAATTTTGTATCCCCAACTGAGCAAGCCAAGCCAAAGGAAAAAAGTGGCAAGGAACCAAAACTCCATTAGGGCATAATGGCGAAAAATAAACCTTGGGAGAATCCAGGCTCAGTCGGCGTGCCAGTTCTCCTCTGGCCAATTAAAAAACAGTTTATGATTATTATTCTGGCAATCTTACAGGTCAGAAATCATATTAGATCTGAATATTCGAAAGATCTGACACAGGAGATGGGTTTATTGAGGATGACACGTTGATTAAACAATTATTAAATAGGAATATTTAATAATTTTGGTGGGTGAGTAAATGATGACAGAATTTTAATTTTTGGGTGAACTAAACCTTTAAGTAAGTGGTATAAAAGTGTAATTGTGAGTATAAAACAAGTAATTATGATGTAGTTTATAAGAAATAATGTAAAGACACATTGCTAGACTGAGATGTGAAGTCACAATTCTGAGGTATAAGTTTAGAAATAAAGGTGCACAACTGCGACTGTTTTGCAGTTGTTATGAATTTCAAACGGCCGGTTCACCTTAAAATGAATATTGTCATTGTTTACTATTTTCTCTGTCATCCTGTATATAACTTTTAACACTAGTTACAGATCCCACAATAAGATGACTAATTGATTGATTAAATAAATAAATAAATAAATAAATGAATGAATAAATAAATAAATAAATAAATAAATAAATAAATAAATAAATAAATAAATAAATAAATAAATAAATAAATAAATAAATAAATAAATAAATAAATAAATAAGTTGGTTTAAAACAGTACAATTGTGAGTATAAAATATGTGTTTGGACACTTGTGCAAATTAAATTTCCTGAACGGATGAATAATAAACTGAACTGAAAACTGAACTGAGATATGAAGTTGCAATTCTGACATACAAAGTTGCATTTATGAGAAACAAAGTTGCAGTTGTAAGCTATAAATTCACAGCTATGATATATAAAGCCACAATATTATATACAGTCAGACTTAAAACGTTAATTAAGTTAATAAAGGCCTTCTGAAGTAAAGTGGCACTTTACTTCAGACACTTGAAACCTTGACGCATGCGTACTGACGAATGCAGAAACGGAGACGATGGAGAAAAAAACCCCATAGCATCAGCGTTACTCTTTTAGTGCAAGTTGACTCACGTACCGGTGACCGGAAGCTAGTTATTTTAGTCTATAATGTTTTAAATATGGATATTTTTCTTACACAAACGCGCCACTTAGCTTCAGAAGGCCTTTATTAATGTGTGGAGCAGTTATATGATGGATAGATGCACTTTTATGGACTTTATAAACGACGTAACCATTCACTGCCATTTTAAAGCTTTGAAGAGCCCGGGCATTTTTGAATATAACTCTGATTTTATTCATCTGAAAGAAGAATGTGATATACACCTAGGAGTAAATAATGGGCTAATTTTCATTTTTGGGTGATCTAACCCTTTAAATTGGCATCAATCACATCCAAAGGCATCAGTTCATCTTCTGGATGCAAACTTTGCAAGCATGTCAATTTAGCTTTATGTTTCCAGTCAAATAACACTTTTATGGTGCAATTATTATTATTTTTTTTTTTTTCTGGGAAGTTGGCAATCCCTAGTTAGAATGAACTGCTGTAAGGCAAGAGTTGCATAATGATTCTTTAGAAATGTCTACTTTTATGCTCACAGAATAATAACAGAATTGTAATTTTTGGGTGAACTATCCCTTGTACTTTGTTTACAAAGGCAGTAAGTGGGCACCACCTAGGGCAGGATGCGCAGTTACAAATTATCTTCACAATGGTTTGGCAGAAGTATTTTTGTCACTGTCGAGAGAGTTTAAATCGTCCCCGATAAGGCTTAAAAGTGTTTGCATGCATGTGCGTGTGAGTGTTGCATCAGGGTGCGTGAAAATTTAATGCGACTGTTCTGTGTAGAGGAAGATGACACAGATGTTGCATGGGGAGCCTGTGTGACACTAAAGACACTAGACACACTTTCAATGAAGTAAAACACATGTCTGAGGGCGAGTTCGCTTGAGAAGCATGAAATTTAAACAAGCGGGAGGGGAAGAACATGTTTAAAAGAAAAAAGGGAATTTGAGGTAACTGTGACAAGTGTTTGCGTTCCATTTATATAACAGATGAAATCATACATTATCTGTCAGAAAGCTGAAAGGCTTATCTGCATTTATCCAATAAAGATCAGTTTGGGAAATGTTGTTGTTTTTGGCATACGTCGAAGAAATAGTCATTCTTGAAGAAATAGTCCAGCCAAAATATTCGCTCACCATCATGTCATTCCTCTATTTCATTTGGCTAGAAAAAAAATTTTGAATCAGTTTTTTCCCAACATTGAAATCTCTGGAGCACAAAATATATTTTGAAGAACATTTCAGCTGTTTTTGTACATTTATATTATATTTTTCCTTTAAAGGGGTCCTTTTACAAGACGGAAAAGTCTCCAGAGTATGTATGTGAAATTTTAGCTCAAAATGTCCCATGGATAATTTTTATAGCATGTTAAAATTGTCATTTTTGAGGGTTGGCAAAAACGCACGTTTTTTTTTTTGTGAGTGTCCCTTTAAATGCAAATGAGCTGCTGCTCCCGATCACCATTCAGGAAGAGTGCGAAACCAGCGGGAATGCGTAAAATTATTCTCAATGCCCACAATGCCGAAATTCGAGCCCTGATGAAAATACAAGATATGACTCCGTGCAACAATGCGCATCTCCGTTCCTTTCGTGGCATTATGCCATCTCCCGTCATCCATTGAAGAGGTAAGCTTCGTCTGCACGCCCAAAACTGCTGTGTCCATCCGTCTGAATCTACTTTCATTTTCACTCTGTCTAGCTGATGAGCATTTCCAAAAAGTAAAAAGGGTTTTTGGCTCTGTGGCGACCGCCCCTGTCAAGTTTTAATCAGGGATATTGAAAAGGAGTGTGTGAACGGGCCTTTTTAAGCCGGGGCTAATCAGACATGCCTCCGTGGACTGGACAGAAGCCAGGCCTGTGTGAAGACCTCGCTCTGTCTCTGCCTTTGTTTCTTTCCCAACTACTTTCTCTCGCCCGTCTGATTTCATTTCAGAGAGGCAGATTATCTGAAATGAGGCATTCTATCTGGAAAAGAGCACTCAGGATAAGCCTTTACTGAAGATGCTTCTGTTTGAAAAGGATCGATGCGGATTGTCTCTCACTCCCATGCATCTAAGTCCTGGCTTTCTGCTTTAAGGTGCTCTTGAGAAAGAACTACAAAGAATTTACTGTTCTTTGGTAAATGGACAAATCCCTAATTCTAATAAATGGAGCTGTGGACAACAGGTTGTGTTCTGCTAGCAAATCTTCTTGGAAAAAACATTGGTTTTATGTGTCCATTTAGTATGCTTCCCTCCACCTCTACAATAGTGTCAGCCTCAGACGGTACGCCCAGAACCCGTTCATTGACTGCCTGATGCAAATTGCACACAAAAATGGCATATAACCACTAACTGGGATCTGATTGGCTATTGCTACACCTTTTAAAGGTGCAGTGTCTCATTTAGTGCACCAAATGGCAAAAATAAATAAATAAAAATAAACGTTTCTTCACATACACAAACCCAACAAGGTCATGCATTATTGTATCATTTTCTCAAGTTCACAAGTAACTGTATAGCGTTTGTATTCAATTTCGTACCACTAGTGGTTGCGCAGTTCACCTATACAGGTAGTTTTACATTATTATTATCATATAACTTTTTTTTGTGTGTGTGCAATTTGTGCAAAATGATATTACAATGCTTTTTCCACGTCTTGCACCACTTACTGCACATTTCACCCTGCACCACTTACTAGACATGAAGTGTCTTTCAAAGTGAAACGTTTCAAATGTAAGTGGTGGAAAAATAGCATGTTCAGTTTTATCTGAAACTGATGACCTTGAATCCGGCAATGCATTTTAACATTGGCTGCTGTGATATTGCGGATTTAAAAAAAAAGTCTAAAAGTCTAAATGACGGACCACCTATACTTAACCCTGTATGGTAAACCTAACCGCTAAAATAGAAGCAAAAATAACAAAAACACATTTGCTGAAGCAACCATGTCATTTTAGATGGCTTCTACAAATCTTTGAGCTCTTTTATTGCGACTAATGTTTCACAGGAAACATCACAAGTGCAGTGCTGTACATGGTAAGTTACTAAGTAAGATTACTAAATATAAAAAGCCGTACATGTGGTGCTGGTTATCTTAAGCAAATTTCAAAATATATAATTTATACAAATCAATATCAGTATATGAGCAATATCACATGAGTAGCGGTGCGATGTATATCAGCATGGCTATGATTCGGCCATAGGCACAATGTTACAAGTCTCAACAATAGCCATTATCAACAAAAGCCATTATAAAAGACAATAGGAAATAAACACAAGCAAAACAATTCACCCTTCGCAAAGACCTACCCCCTTAGTTACTGTTTCTATATGTCCGACAAGCATTTGATACCCGCAATAACGCTCCCACTGTCAATTCGTGCATTTCCAAATAGTGAGCAATTTCTGGAAAAATGAAAGAAGCAGACAGAAATGTCTGCTATATGCATTTGAGGGATATATTCAGGATGTGAACGTGACTCAAAAAAAACTAAATAAATATCATAGCCATTGCAAAGTAAAACTGAACAACCGCATCACCTGGCGATTGAGACAGAGGATAACAACATTAAGGAGCAACACTGTTCCTGTAAAGCAAGCTGGGTTCATAACTCTCTGTTCACTATTATAATCATTAAAATATAATATATAACATCATATTCAGTTATCCTATAGCGTTAGCTAACAACCATAACATTATTAAGTGTGCTGTAAGGTAAGGACATAATGTGTGGTTAGCTCCACAGGTTTCTGTGCTCATGCCGTTGGTCATCTATACCCTGGACCTCTGTAAAGCACAAATATTACCAGTATGACCGGCCAGTCCTCCACAAGCCTGCCATAACAGTGGCATAAAAATGACACCGCAGAACCGAAGACCCATCTTCTGTCACTACAGCAATGACAGGTGTTGTTTTTCACACTTTGTAAATAAGGATATAAATATCAAATACGATAAACCATGTAAATTACTTGGGCACAAAATCGGCGTTGTGATTGGTCAGAGCGCCTGTCAATCAAACCCGCCGTGAAGGGTGAAAACATAGCCTAAATATAAAGTTATGAAACTTAATTTTCCCCGTAATCCCGATTGTTGTGCCCAAATCGTTTTGCTCAGGAAAAAGTAACATATTAACAAGACCAAAGATTGCCTGTTTGATATACCACAAATTAATTATATCTCATGTTTAACCACTATCTACAAGAAGAGCCAGCGGCAAATTTCCCAAGGACTGGCCAGGATGAAGCTGTTCTCTGCGGGTATATGAGCGCTGAACGGCTCCCTGGAGCTCGCTTCTGTAAAAAGATTTTTGTCAAAAATCATAAGGATATTAAGTAAAGATCATGTCCCATGAATATATATTGTACATTTCCTACCATATATATATATTTATATATATTTTGGTTTTTTGTTTTTTTGGTCCAGGGTCACATTTGAGTCACAGATTCGAGGTCCAAATAACTACATTTTCACTTAAAGCTAGATTTCGTGACAACAACAGTAGTATTTTTTTTTTATATGGCGGATTTGCTCGACCGCCATGACAGTTGCAGAAAGCGAAGTGATACAAACGGCAAACCAGTTTCAGTACCGATACTGGGGGAATATCGCACTGCTGTCAGCATATCAGATTCGAGAACCAGAAAGAACTGTTGGATAAACAAATATATAAAACACAAATCATGCACTATGGTAAAAGTGTTATAACATAGCATTGTGCAGGGAACCCTGCAAAAATAAGCCTTTATTAATCAATAATCTGCCGGGTAATCATAATTTGGGTGAAAATCAATATACGTTTTTAGCGTTTTAATGCCACTAATGTGTTCATTTCAGCTGGAAACTGCAGTGAATTGCATGTATACCATACAAAAATATCAATCAATCAAATATAGTTCCTTTTCAGTCGGTCATATTCGCATCAGAATGTCACCGACCTATTGTTGGGATATTACAAAAAGTTGATGTTCCGAACATACTGAATGGGAACGAGGGTTACATACATAACCGAGACGTTTTCAACAATAAATCTCATAATTATTAAACTGTATTCATTTTTACTCATTAAAACCTGACAACTTGCCTTGACCTGGTGTTTACCGAGCAGTAAATGAAAACAGTTTAACATTTTAGTTATAGTTCAAGCAAAACGTTTGTTTTTGGAGACAGAATTCACAAAAAAAAAAAAAAAAAAAAAAAAATGAAAACTAGCCCTGGACTCCAAATCTATATCAATTTTTTTTTTTACAAATTTGTCCATACTTTTTGCATTTTCTACAGAAGTTATGTAATTTGCCATTAAGTTATATCCCAAGTTCGCAACCATAAGTAAAAAAGACAGATACCATATAAAGAATATCATTTGCATCACAGACACACATACACACCTTCAATTTTCTAAATCAGCCCACATTCATTTACAGATTACAAAGCTGCAGAAGGGTTGGGGAGGTGTAGAACTGATATGTAATTATATTCTGCTGTAATATCTCTCCCACTCCCCTTGCCTGGTGTGTGATTACATTAGCAGAGAGCGGCAGTGCTGTTCTGCTCTGCTCTGCCTGCTGTGCTGTTGGGTTTGTTCACTTCAACATGTGTGTGTTCCTCGTTCACGGTGGGTTTAGACCACTAATCTAAATTAAAACGATAACAACAACTTATTCGGCAGTAATTAAGATAGATTGTACATTACAAAATGAATGGAGGGGCGTATGTTTTCATTTGCAGAAAGAATTAAAACAAGGCAGGAATGAGGCGAAAAACACCCGACGGACCTGTGCATGGAAGCAGTGACATGTCATATTGGTACACTTCTAGTGATGTTGGTGGTATGAGCTTTTTTATCCCAGTAATGGTGTAAATCACAATAGCTATTTTGATTGTTTGCTAGTGATTACCAGAAAATGGCTATAGTCTGGGTGCCAGGGTTATAATTGTCAACTACAACCAGGGCCTGACATTAACACCCGCTATTTGCAGGTGGATTTCACTCCCACTAGCCACCTTGGTGGGTAGAATTTAATTGTAGTTTTCTCAAAAGGTGTCCGTTATAATCATGTTGCGCATTATAATGCAATGCAATGTCTAATTATCAGAGGCGATCAGATTAGTCATTGCTGAAACAATGTTTTGTTCAGTCCGCTCTCACATTCACTGAAATCTGCACTCTCATCCCAAACAACAAAGCAGAGATCAATCAATCAATCAATCAATCAACTTTATTTATATAGCGCTTTTACAATCACGATTGTGTCAAAGCAGCTTCACAGTGTCAAACAGGATAATATTGCGACAAAATTAGATTTGGCTGTACAGTCGTACTGGAGAAAACAGTGATGTTATCAGCTTATTTTAATTTATCATATAGCGACAATGTTGGCAGATCAGTATTATAGTTTATAGAATTAAATAAGACCTAATTCATAGATTTTATTTGTATAATAAGTTGAATAACTTTAATCATATTTTTAGTGTCCCCAACTGAGCAAGCCAAGCCAAAGGCGACAGTGGCAAGGAACCAAAACTCCATCAGGGCGTGATGGAGAAAAATAAACCTTGGGAGAAACCAGACTCAGTCGGGGTGCCAGTTCTCCTCTGGCCTATTAACACACCGTGTAAGATTATTACTCTGGCAACCTTACAGGTCGGAAATCATATTAGATCGGATTATTCAAAATTTTCAGGGTATCACGGAAGAGACAGATTTATTTAGGATGGGGCGTCAATTACACAAGAGTATGAATACATGAAAGATCGGAATTATTGCGCCGAAGACGGGTTTGAGCATGTCGTGCCAGTGAGGCAAATTCAGAGGAGACACCATTTGACACGGCTCAGCAGACACTCCAGGATGCGTTGGTCATGTCCAGGCAGGTCCACCATCCGATCCGGACAGGGCCCAGATCCGGGATAAACCTCGGGATAAACAGAGAGACTAACATTAGCGTAGATGCCACTCTTTTTATGATGTAACGAGTACATCAGGTGTTATGGGAAGTGTTCCCGGTTCCGGCTGACCTAGTTAATGCAGCCTAACAATCAGTCAATTGAATTGAATAATGAAAGTTAAAAATGTTCTATGTGTATGCCATAGTAAAGAGATGTGTTTTTAGTCTAGATTTAAACTGACAGAGTGTGTCTGCTTCCCGAACAATGCTAGGAAGACTATTCCACAATTTAGGAGCTAAATAGGAAAATGATCGACCGCCTGCAGTTGATTTAGATATTCTAGGTATTATCAACTGGCCAGAGTTTAGAGACCGCAATCGACGTGATGGGGTATAATGCGTTAAGAGCTCGCTTATGTACCGGGGAGCTAAACTATTTAGTGCTTTGTAAGTAATAAGCAAGATTTTAAAATGTATGCGATGTTTAATAGGGAGCCAGTGCAGTGTTGACAGAACTGGACTAATATGATCATACTTCCTGGTTCTAGTAAGAACTCTAGCTGCTGCATTTTGGACTAGCTGGAGTTTGTTTATTAAGCGAGCAGGGCAACCACCCAGTAGAGCATTACAATAATCTAGCCTTGAGCTCATGAACGCATGTACTAACTGTTCAGCATTTTGCATTGAAAGCATGTGCCGTAATTTAGATATATTTTTAAGATGATAGAATGCGGTTTTACAGATGCTAGAAACGTGGCTTTCAAATGAAAGATTGGTATCAAAGAGCACACCCAGGTTCCTCACTGACGACGAGGGCTTGACAGAGCAGTCATCAAGTGTTAGACAGTATTCTCGGTTACTACTTGTGGAGCTTTTCTGTCCAATAATTAAAAATTCAGTTTTATCTGAATTAAGTTGCAGAAAATTACTATTCATCCAATTTTTTATATCAGCTATGCATTCTGTTAGTCTTGTGAATTGGTAGGTTTCGTCAGGGCGTGAGGAAATATAGAGCTGAGTATCGTCAGCATAACAATGAAAACTAACGCCATGCTTCTTAATGATATCTCCCAGTGGTAGCATATACAGGGTGAAAAGCAGCGGTCCTAACACTGAGCCTTGCGGTACCCCATACTGAACTTGTGATCGGTGTGACATCTCTTCATTTACTGCTACAAACTGATAACGGTCAGATAAGTACGATTTAAACCATGCCAAAGCAGTTCCACTAACGCCAACATAATTTTCGATTCTATTCAGAAGAATATTGTGATCGATAGTATCAAATGCAGCGCTAAGATCGAGTAACACTAATAGAGAGATACAACCACGATCAGATGATAAGAGTAAATCATTTGTAACTCTAATTAGAGCAGTCTCAGTGCTATGATATGGTCTAAATCCTGACTGGAAATCCTCACATATACCATTTCTTTCTAAAAAAGAACATAATTGTGAAGACACGGCCTTTTCTAGTATTTTTGACAGAAAGGGTAGATTCGAGATTGGCCTGTAATTGACTAATTCATTAGGATCAAGTTGCGTTTTTTTAATAAGTGGTTTAATTATAGCCAACTTAAAAGTTTTCGGTACATATCCTAATGTCAAAGATGAATTAATGATATTAAGCAGAGGATCTATGACCTCTGGAAGTATCTCTTTTAATAGCCTAGTCGGTATAGGGTCAAGCATACATGTTGTTGATTTTGATGATTTTACAAGTTTAGCCAGTTCTTCTCCTCCTATAGCAGTGAATGAGTGTAATTTTTCCTCAGTGACACTACAGCGCTCTGTCTGAAGTGATACTGTAATAGACGGCTGCATGGTTATAATTTTATTCCTAATATTATCAATCTTACTAGTAAAGAAGTTCATAAAGTCATTACTGCTTTGTTGTTTACAAACATCAGAAGCTGAAGCTTTATTTTTTGATAATTTAGCCACTGTATCGAATAAATACTTAGGGTTGTGTTTGTTTTCTTCTAAAAGAGATGAGAAATAAGCAGATCTAGCAGTTTTTATGGCCTTTCTGTATGCAATCATGCTCTCTTTCCACAAATTGCGAAAAACCTCTAGTTTTGTTTTCTTCCAGCTGCGCTCCATTTTCCTGGCTGCTGTTTTAAGGGCCCGAGTGTGCTCGTTGTACCACGGCGTTGGATTATTTGCTTTAATCTTCTTTAAGCGCCGGGGAGCAACTATGTCTAAAGTGCTAGTAAGGAGAGAGTCAATAGTTTCGGTTGCAGCATCAAGTTCATCTTGGCTATCTGTAATGCTGAGGAGATGGAACTGATGAGGAAGATTATGTACAAAGCAATCTTTAGTCGCAGCGGTTATCGTCCTGCCATATTTGAAGCGAGGGGATGGCTTTGCAGCCTTAGGTAAATTAAGTATACATGATATTAGGTAATGATCTGAGATGTACGTGTGACGTACATAGATTCAAGATCACAGCAGAACCCTAGCGCGTCTGACTGGCATTGAGTTGGCTTGACGTCGGACAAATTTAGGGACCGTCTCTAAAGCTACATATGACATTGGTATACACGTTTCTAACTTCAATATCATTTAAAGAGAATGACATACAGTCATAAAACCAAGAAGTGTTTATAGCTATCAGATAGCCTATGATGCACACCTTTTAGATTTTTGATATTTAAGATCACATTAAATATGGATATGCATTTCACTAGCTAAATATGTCATAGCTGATAGAACACTGCTGATAATATTGCTTAAGAATATATGATATTTAAACAAAACAAAAAAAATCAACAGAAATCGACTCATCAGACCAGGCAACATTTTTCCAGTCTTCAACTGTCCAATTTTGGTGAGCTCGTGCAAATTGTATCCTCTTTTTCCTATTTGTAGTGGAGATGAGTGGTACCCGCTGGGGTCTTCTGCTGTTGTAGCCCACCCACCTCAAGATTGTGCGTGTTGTGGCTTCACAAATGCTTTGCTGCATACCTCGGTTGTAACGAGTGGTTATTTCAGTCAAAGTTGCTCTTCTATCAGCTTGAATCAGTGGGCCCATTCTCCTCTGACCTCTTGCATCAACAAGGCATTTGCCCACAAGACTGCTGCATACTGGATGTTTTTCCCTTTTCACACCATTCTTTGTAAACCCTAGAAATGATTGTTTGTGAAAATCCCAGTAACTGAGCAGATTGTGAAATACTCAGACCGGCCCGTCTGGCACCAACAACCATGCCACGCTTAAAATTGCTTAAATCGCCTTTCTTTTCCATTCTGACATTCAGTTTGAAGTTCAGGAGATTGTCTTGGACCAAACCCCTACATGCATTGAAGCAACTGCCATGTGATTGGTTGAGTAGATAATTGCATTAATGAGAAATTGAACAGGTGTTCATAATAATCATTTAGGTGACTGTACATAAATGGGTATGAACAGTGTAAACAAGCACTGGCATTTTTAACACCAGACTCTCCCCTTTATATTCTGAACTTTGACACTTGAGGTTATGTTTGTGTAGATAAACCACTTCACTGTATATGGATTCAGATGTCTGGTGGTACAGTTTGTGTTGAATGTTTCGGATCAATACTGCTAATACAGACACCAACCCATACTGCATCACACAGAACTTCTTATCAAAGCTGAGCCTGCGTTGCTTTGATCTGATGTTCAGAAAGGAAGAGATAAGATAGGACATCCACTCACTGGACCTTGACCTCAGGCCTATGGTGAGCAGATTGCAACCGGAAACATTTCACAAACATACACTGCTGCGTTTAATGTGTTTATTCACAGCTGATAAAGTTAAATAAAGCCAACTCTAATTTTCCCTTGCAATCTTCTAATAGTCATTTTCTGATTTCTGGCTCATCACCTCTCACAATACTGCTAGTGATACTTCGAGCTGTTAGGCAGTTACCAAGGAAATGTCACATCTATTTTCTCAAGATCAGGTCGAGGAAGTAGATTTTCAGTGGATTGCCATTTAACACTAAACTTATAGCTTTTCATCCTTTTTGTGCTTGAGAGCTGCTTCCTTTTGAGACCTGACTGGTTATAGGCCGATAAGAAGTGAAGTAATTTAAGAGTGTTTGCAAAGAAACTGGATAGTGAGATGGAGGATGGTGTAACGTAGCATCTGTAGAACATTGATGTATTTACATACCATGTGATACTTAAAGGGATAGTTCACAAATGAATATATTTTTGTTGAAAAAAGAGGCGAGAATAGTTTTTGTGTGCAAAAAACACACACACAAAAAAACGAAATAACGGCTTATATAGTGATGGCCATTTTCAAACGTCTTTCTGAAGCCTCGGAGCATGAATCAGCGATTCACCAAAGCTTTAAGAAGCTGTGTTTTAAAATCAGCCATCACTATAAGTCGTTATTTAGGGGCATAAAAAAACTATTCTCGTCGCTTCCTAAAATGATTGTAGAACCATTGTAGTGAGATGGGCTTTGTAACGACGTCTTTAGTGCCTTTTATGGGTCTCGAGAGAGGAAATGACATTGTGGCCAATGAAGGCCTTTCTGAGTCATCGGATTTCAACAAAAAATATCTTCATTTGTTTTCCGAAGATGAACGGAGGTCTTACAGGTCTGGAATGGCATGAGGGTGAGTAATTAATGACAGAATTTAAAATTTTGGGGTGAACTAACCCTTTAAGATCAATAAATGCTGTAGAATTATCTTTCATTTTTATTTCATGTTAACTAATGTAGATAACTGAAACCTTATTGTAATCTTAATGATATTCAAACTCAAATTAAATCATTTACATTTTGTGCAAAACACACAAGTCTGAGATATTAATATCAGCCACTACTGTGTCGCAGAAATATAATAATAATAATAATAATAATAATGATAATAATAATAATAATAATAAAATAAAAAAATAGAATCTCATGTGACGCTTCATACAGAAAAGATTAGCCTGGATGCCAGCCGAACTTAGCCCCGCCCAGAATTTTTTTAGGAGGCTAGTTTGGTCTGGCATTGCTCCATAGAGGAGTAATTATCCCCGAACAGAAACTGTTCAGACCAATGAAATCATCAGGGCGGGCTTTAGACGATGACGGACAGATGATCAACAGAAACGTAATCATGTATGTCATCAAAGGGGCTTGGATTATATTTTTTCGATTCCTAAACGAAGAGCTTGTTTCTATATGCATTCACCTTCACAATTTCTCTCAGTAACGATGATCATGTTGGGTAAGTACTCTGTGTATAATTAAATTATTTTATTTTTTTACAACACCGGCAAAGATTGTGTATTCCAGCCTGATACCAGAGCGCGTGCAGACAGGGTTGCCAAGTTTTTACAACAAAACCTGCCAACTACTAGCCCTAAACAATAGCTTCTCAGGGGGTTCTCCGGGGGGGAAAATGGCGTTTGGGGGGTAAAATGAGTGTTATTTTGGCAAGGTTGCCTGCTAAAATTCGCACTCATGGGTATCACATAATAGTCACTTCAACCCGCGGACATAGAAAACAACCTGCAGGGAAAAAAAAGCGGACTTGGCAACACAGTGCAGTTGAACTATGTTGACATTTGACAATGTGTTGCTTCATTGCTCAACTGATTGGTTGTTGGTCTATCCAATTGATGTCTTTCCTGGTTCGGTTGAAACACGCCCCATAATCACAGCCCAATGGAGCAGTTTCAGACTCATTTTCTGACTAGAATTGAGTAGGACCACGTCAGGCTAAGTAAAGATACCTATTATTGCATGTCATCATTGTATCTGATTAGGACACAGTATAAACCAAAGCATCAAGAACTAAAGTATCCTGGAACTTTAAAAGTGCATACTAACTGCATCACTTTCTCTTTTTAGGCCTGTAACTTTTCCAATCGCCAATGAAAACCCAAAGTTGTGGGTTCATATTATTAGAAGAGCACTCCAGATGTAAATTTAAATCTCAGCAGCATAATTTCATTTCCCTTTTGACTTTAGAAACCAACTCTCTTACATTAAACACTATTCAGCCACACTGGCTCTGGTTTGAAAATCTCACAGGGCATAGATTCTTCTGATTAGGCCAGAACCCTGAATTACACAGCAAAATTAAAATGATCAGAGCCAGAGCCTTGAGAAATGTCCGGAAAAGACACTCAATTATACACCAATCAGCCGGAGGCACCTCGCTTTTAACTGCTGATTTATACCCTTCAACAGGCCTCTGACTGGGCAGGAGGGGCGAGAAGACCACTCGCCCCCTCTCCGTACACAGCCGGGGCTTCTCTGTCGCCCATAATGCCACGCATCAATCCTCAGTCTGGTGACGCTGCCTGATTTCCATCCATTGACATTTTTGGGAAGGGTGATCATTGGGATTCTGAACAAGTGCCAGACCTTTTCAGCTGCTGTTTGTGGGCGTAATGGAGAGAGAAATTGAGGGAAGGAAACTAAGAAAGATTGAGAAATGGATGCAGGAGAGGGGGGAAATGGTAAAATGGCACATAAATATAGGGTTGGCATTCATGGAAAATCTTGAAATAACAGGGAATTTAAAAACGATCATTTCCAATGTCGGGTTCTTTTCTTTCTTTTCTTTTTTACACCATTCTAAAATATTGAATTTATTTAACCATTTCACATGTAATTAAAAAAAGATATTCTAACTGATCCCTTGTGTGAGTTACATGAATACACACAAAAATGTGTAAATAAAAATGTATTTTGTGTTTTAAATATTATAATAATGAGTTGATCATTATTTCGCAAACCATTCTTACATATTTGGGTCTTTAGCGACCCGGATCTATATCTAACATGGATGGATCTCTACCTTACACGATGATATCAAAATCACCCAATATTAGAGTAACAATTACAGAAGAATTAAATAAAGCATATTTGGTTAACTTTTGGAGCCTGGAAGGGTTTAGTTTGAGCAGATGTTTTATACCACCATCACTCTCCCAGTCTAGAGCTAATTTCCCAGTACATTTAGCATTTGGCTCATATTCGCAATCTCAAACATATCCTCAAAACTATTATTTTTAACATCTTTTAATCAATATTTTGCAAGTATCACAGCACTAACTGCAGGAGTGAGATAAATGAGCTGAATGAGCTGAGGTAATCGCGACTACACTCGCGGCATACATTCACAACGCGAGTTTCAGCTCATGCCTTTGCAAGCTTAACTTTCATAGAATTAATTTGAGAAGTTAAAAGACTTACATTGCTCACCATAGCTCTGTTTAAATGAGTGCCTGTAGCTGCGAGCTGAACTCTGAGTGTGATCTCCCATCCCCCATGCGCGGGTTCAAAACTTGCTTGCTCCCTCTGCTGGCTGTAGTCTTTAGCCTTTGGCCAAACATTCCTCCTATGATGTAAATATCGTCAATTTGCGTCAAAGGAGGAATCTTACTTACCCTAAACTTAAATAAAAGAAGTCAAATTAGTTAAGTCTGGGAATCCTGCAGTGCGTAATCTTTAAGTTTTGGCTGAAGCTTCTCCTCAACTCCCCACAACTGTGCCACTAGCCATAACATAATCTGATGTTTAGCTCTGGGTAAATCTCACAACCTAAACCTGACATCTGTATTGCGCTGGTATATCGGGCCAGTTTAATCCGAGCGTAGACCCAATATTTACCCATGTCTCTCTAGGCACATCCACCAAGATCAGGAAGAGATTTGATGTGACAGGAGGGCTAGCCAGGGCAGGCTGTTCTGAAATCAGAACACCTCTGTAGAGACTCTTACTTTAGCGCATAGGGCCAAAGAGCAGCTCCGAGGCTGAGAAAGAAGCGGTGGGAGTAACATTCAGAGTTCTGCTCTGGAACTGTAGAGCACACCATCAAAGTCATCACCATATTCTCCAACATATCAAGTGAAGAATGTTTTCCTCACAGCCAGATGAAGAGCCGTCATGGAGCAAAAGTGTTTTTCTATAGGATTTTTTTCTTCAGACTAGAATAAAGCCTCATTTTGTGGTCAATGGTTTTGCTGGAAGAAAGTCACCAGGAGGACAACACAGCTGGATGTCTTTGGAGCAGTCAAACAAGCCGTTATCAATGGTGGTTATTAAAGTTTGATTAGAGTCTGCTGATGTTCTGTGTTTTGCAGACTTGCTTAAGACTGCTCACACTCTCTATGAAGGGTCACAATGAGGTTAAAGGGAAAAAGACCACTTAGTGTTTTGGGGTAATTGCAGCTCTAGGGGTTACTCAACCTTCCATTCATCTCGCAATGGAGCTGCACCCCTGCTGTGCCTTTCAGATAACACCGGAGGAACGACAGATCAGCAGCGGGAACCGCTGAAAGAGAGTCATTTTCTCCCAATATGTGGTCAAATTTGAAGGCATTGTACGAGCATTACTTTCCTTGTCTAACAAAGAGTTTCACTTTTGTCAAGTAATGCACTCTGAAATTAACTTTCCATGCTTGCCAATGTGCAAAAAAATTGCAAAATATATAATTATTACCATGTTTATTTGTGATTATTGTACCACATCATATATTAGTATGATTTATGTGAAACTTAAATATGGTCTCATTAGTCATTAAACATTAGTCAGTGCATTAGCTATGAACTGACAATATATTTTTACAGCATTTATTACTATATAATATTAGTTAAAGGACAACTCCGGTGAGAAATGACCCTAGGGGTAATTAACAGATGGTTACAGAGTAGATCGTTCTCTGGGATGCGTTTTCATGGAAATCGAATGTAAAGAGTTTTATCTTTAAAAACAGATTAGCTTATAACGCTAATCTATGGGGCACAGAGTAGTGAAATTAAATCGCTAGTTAATACCACTAACAAGGCTAAAAATAGCCTCACACTAACACAGTAGCATAATGAGGGTCCCTACATGCAAACCGAAGCATTGAGAACTTTGTAAGAGTACAAACAGTTTAATAAGAAGACACTTTATAAACAGAGTGCATTACGCGTTCACGGACAGGCACCATCTTGGAAAACAGTCTCGACTCATCGAGCCACGAGCGCTGTTCTAAGTGATGAACTGTGACTTGGAATCTCATATGGTCCGTTGTTTCCGGAAGAAAACACTGAACACAACAGAGAAAATAAATAAATAAAAATAAAAATATCCATGTTATTACATTTCACAAACTTAATTCCTATCGACCAGCTCACTTAGAACAGCGCTCGTGGATCGATTCGTCGAGACTGTTTTCCAAGATGGTGCCTGTCCGTGAACGCGTAAGGCACTATGTTTATAAAGTCTCTTCTTATTAAACTGTTTGTACACTTACAAAGTTCTCAATGCTTCGGTTTGCATGTAGGGACCCTCATTATGCTGCCGTGTTAGTGTGAGGCTATTTTTATCCTTGTTAGTGGTATTAACTAGCGATTTAATTTCACTACTCTGTGCCCCATAGACTAGCGTTATAAGCTAATCTGTTTTTAAAGATAAAACTCTTTACATTCGATTTTCATGAAAACGCATCCCAGAGAACGATCTACTCGGTAACCATCTGTTAATTACACCTAGGTTCATTTCTCACCGGAGTTGTCCTTTAATAAAATTACACATGTTCATTGTTTGCATATTAGCAGCATTAACTAATGTAAACTGATCAAAATATCTTTTGATGTTAAGCATGTATTTGTTAGAAAATGTTGAAATTAATTACATAATTAATACATTAATACATCACTACAATTAATACATTATGTAGAAGCATTGCTAATGTGTTAGTTCATGTTAACTAATGTGTTAACTAAATAATTAAATTTGATTAAATCGTACTATAATTGGATTTTAAAAACCAATAACTTACCATTATTATTTGTATTTATTTATTTAATTTTAACGTCGCTTAATTCTGGCAGCATTCTTCCACTGAGGTTGACTTTCATCATATCTAGGATGTGCAGCAGTCGCACAATAGAAAAACACATTCTGCGGGTCCCTGAGGTGAGAAACAAGTTTTACATTTAGATTTGACAAGATTTTTTACTTTGTAACACTTTGCTGACTCAGAGATTTTATTTGTTGACTATGTGCAGATCTGAAGTTGCAGATAGACATACATAAGCCATTGCTTTGGTGAACAACTAACTTTGTTCGCATGACCTTTTAAAAAAAGTGCCAAGGGACAAGTATCATTGGGGTAAATACAGTAGGATGTAAGCCAGATAAACAGCCTCTCGTGGCTGCACAGGTGAAACTCAGATGTTGTTATCGATTTGAAGCGTAAACATGCATAATACATTCTTAAAGCACTTCTACTCACACATGCATTCTTAATGCACCTCTGGATTTGTTGCTGCAGTTCTGGAAGTGTCACATCTTTCCCTCTGGAGCTTTAATAATGCAGTTATAAGTCTGTCTAAAGCTATTTATCTCAGAAAGCTTATAATCCATAATGTATTGTTTTATGCTGCCAAGGCACATACGATTCAAAAAATAATGAAAGAATGTAGACTATTTTAATCAGAATAGATACAACTAAATCTTTCCCCACCAGTGTTTTTGAAAAAAAAAAAAAAAAAGCAGGCCATCACCAGAATCTTTGGCTGTTTTTCACAAAAGTTGCATGGTCCCCAGAATATCATGTTGTATAAATATATGAACACACAATATGTCAAAAAAAAAAAAAGATCTGACATTATTCTTTTTTTTTTATCGACACTTGAATGTGGGTACGTTTAAAAAAAAAGCAACAACCTGAACAAAAAGCTGAGAAAATCTTTTTTTTTTTTTTTTTGTCAAAGACTGAACCCATATCAGATTCAGAGCGATGATCAAAACATAGATGGAGTAGTCATCAACACCCCCAAAACTTTCACCGTTCTTTACCTCGCTCTGGATTGACATTTTTATTCAGTAGTTTTGTTTTATATGCTGTTTAATACTGATGATCGCATTATTTTCCATATGCATCTGCTTACATGTGATACAGTTTGTTTCTGCTTCTTTTAATCCTGTGTTTTGATCAGGAGATTCAGTACTCTTTTAGAAGATGTGTAATAGCGCCTCCTACCGTATAACAGTGAAAACACAGGATGTCAGAAATTTCCGTCAATGGCGGTGAAGCGTATTCTCACAAATCACATCCATTATAAAAGTAATCCATATTTAAAAAAGGCCTTCTGAAGCAAACTGATGGGTATGTGTAAGTAAATACATCCATATAAAACACATAATAAAGTAAAATATCTAGCTTCCAGGGGACCACCTTACAGAATAACTGGCATAACTAGCATGATGATGGCATGAGGATGTCGGACACATTGTTAATATTTTGAACTGCGAGAAGCGGAACACTTTCTGCTTAGTTGGATACGGAAGGCATCCGCTGGAAGCTAGAAATTGTACTTTATTATGTGTTAAATATGGATATTTTTCTTACACACCACATCGATTCACTTCTAGGGGCCTTTATTAACACCCCTGAGGGGTATGGGTTCATTTTTGAATGCTTCAGATTTGGGGCTGCCATTCACTACACTTTTTAATGCTTTGTTTTCAGTGCCATAGGTTGTGATTTTTACATGTATACATTTTTTTTTTTTACGGAAACTGTGTAGGAGACTGACACAGGCTAGAATGAATTTTTTTTTTCTTTGCCCACAAAATTATTCTTGCACCACTGGGGTCACGTGGAAGATTTTAACAATGTTTTTACTACATTTCTGTAACTTAAAAGTGTTTATTACATTTGTTACGTGATTTAATTGGTTTCTCTCCCCCTTTTGTTATTGGTTGTCGTGTTTCTCCCCTTCGCTATGGTTTTCTTGTCTCTCCTTTCTGTTCTACTCTGTCATTCAGTTGTAGGTGGTGTGAATGGTTGCTGATCGAGATCATTCATTATGATGGACATGGAACTAAACCAATCATCAACTGTGCTTAACAATAAAGGACACCTGGTGGAACAGAAGGGGGGGGGGGGGGGACGTCTGTTTGTTGGCTGTGCCTTTTGTTTGAAGCAACTGACTTCGTGGTGGTTCGCTTTGCTTGTATTTTTCAGAGAACGTCGCCCCTGTTCGATAGGCTGCCGGACCGGAGAGTAGAGAAAAGGGAAGTACGTCACGTGACATACATCTTGCACATGCGTAGAGTAAAGTTCTCTCTTAAACACATTAGGTAAGGAGCGGGTGCAACTTCCTGTATGTTTTTGTTTAAGTCAGTGAAGCTTTAGTTATGGTGTGTTGAGCGCTGAAGATTTATTTTGTTTTTGTGTAGTGTAGAGGGTGGGGATTAGTTTAAGGGCTTTGGATTTGTTGCTTTGTTTATTTAGCACCGCTCGTTTTCCTTCTCTCTGTGGTCTGGTTAAATTAATTAAATCTTGGTTTTCTTTTGTTTCTTTTCGCTTGGTTGTACATAGGTGTTAATATTTGATTGATTTATGTTTCCTTTGTGTAAGTTAATTGTCTGTGTAAATAAAGCGAACCACTTATAGTAACCGCTACCTCGTTTGTCCTTGGTTTATTCTTCCCCATTTACTCCCCAGAGCTCAGAATAAAGAGTGTTTATACTATATGCGTCCTCTTCATACCTCTGAGCCAACAGGAGACGTAACAACATTGCTGTCTATGGAGAGGAAACTTAAAACAATATCTTCCTTTGTGTTCCGAAGATGAACAAATGTCTTACGGGTTCGGAACGACATGAGGGTGAGTTATTTAATGACAGAATTTACCCATGTTTTGGGTGAACTATCCCTCTAACTAACATGATCTAACCATGTGCAATACATTTGTTACTGCACTGTAAAAAATTATTTAGAAATAAAGTTACCTGGTTGCCTTAAAATTTTGAGTTCATTGAAATTGAAATTTTGAGTTAATACAATGATTTTTTTTATGAGATTCGACAACTTTTATTTTATGTGGTTCAGATACAAAAATATTTTGAGTTTCTATTTATTAAACAAATTTCCATCATTGTAGCAACTCAAATTTGTAATTTCAAAAAACTCAAAATTTTAAGGCAACCAGGTTACTTATTTTTTTTTTAAGTTAAACCAACAAAAAACAACCAATTTTTTTTTTACCATGTGTATTTGTTCATCTTTGTTAATGTTAGTTAATAAAAATCCACCTGTTCATTGTTTGTTCATGTTAGTTCGCAGTGCTGATGTTAACCAATACACGATTTGATTTGAATAATGTATTGGCAAATGCTGAAATTAACATGAACTAAGATTAAATCATGCTGTAGAAGTGCAGTACATTATTAGTTTGTGTTGACTAATGCTGACTAATGGAACCTTATTGTAAAGCGTTTCTAAAATAATATCAAAATTAATACAAATAATTTAATATTTGCAAAGAAATTTGACTTGAGACTGTCATTTTTATCAGTTAGCAAGATTCGCCCAGCAATATTTTTGTCGTTTTCTAGTGAATATACTATATATACTTTCCTGAAAAGTTTACATTTTATTCAATGGCCTTTGGCATTGATTGACTGTTACCCTCTGTTACTCTCTCGATAGATGGTAGAAGACCAGAACTAGTGTCATTTCTTACTCTGACAGCAACCGCACCGCTGATGAGTGATTGGGTCAAGGTAGATTCCTTTGAAATATATCTCTGCATCTCTTTGTTTCACCATCATACCATTCATCATTCTCAGGTGCCACCTCTCCTGCCCCTTTCCATCACCTCCATCCTTCCTGTTCCACTGTTTCCATAGTGATGTGTGCTTGTGCCCATAATGACTAAGTATCTTTCAAAGAGGCTGCAGGGACTGGCAGGAACCCCTCTAATTTCTCACGGCCTTTTTCTTTTCTTTGTCACGTTGATGCAAGCTCACCTTTAAAGGGTGGGGGATGGGGGCTAATAAAGGCTTTCTGAAGCGAATAAATGGGATTGTGTAAGAAAAATATCTTTATATTATATCTAGCTTCCTCTAGACCGCCATTCGTATTTAACTTACTTCGAAAGTGTAACGCCTCTTGCAGTTCAAAATGTTTACGTTACGTCCAACGTCATAGTTACACTGGATATGCTAGTTTTTAACTTACGCCTAAGTTGAATACAGAAGGCGGTCTGCAGGAAGCTAGATATGTTACTTTATAAAGATTTAAATATGGATATTTTTCTTTCACAAACCCATCGATTTGCTTCAGACTTTAATAACCCCCTGGAGCCGTGTGGATTACTTTTATAATGGATGGATGCACTTTTTTAACCCCTTAAGTGTTACTGGCTCACCGGTGGGCACAAAGCCATTACATATTTAAAACTGTAATATACTACCCCTAACTAATCTTGACAAACTATATATCAGTGGAGACCTTAGAGATTGTATTTTTCATATTTGACCACTGTTTTATATTTTAAATTATGTAGTGACAGTAATTCATTCATTTGTGACAAGAAAATTTTGCAAAAAAAAAAAAAGCTCAATTTCTGTACAATATGGTTTCAGAAGTAGCTGTTTTATTGTATATGGTCATATATATATATATATATATATATATATATATATATATATATATATATATATATATATATATATATATATATATATATATATATATATATATATATATATAATATTTATGGTTTAAAAAATCATTTACAACCTATCTAGAATGTTTTTTTGCTGTTTGAATAAAAAAAAAATTGTAAATCAAATCAGTTGTCCATTACAAATCATACAAGGAGCATGACTAGTGGACATTGTTGGAATAGCGACTAAAAATAACACAGATATATATATATATATATATATATATATATATATATATATATATATATATATATATATATATATATATATATATATATATATATATATATATATATATATATATATATATTAGGGCCGGGACTCGATTAAAAAAATTAATCTAATTAATTAGAGGCTGTGTAATTAATTAATCGAAATTAATCGCATTTTAATTGCATATAAATAAGTAATTTTTCACATGGATTTTTAGCATACCATTGAATAATGACTGAATACATAAGCTTAATGCAAAAGCATATTTGTGATATTGAGGCTCGATGTGCTGCGGTGATAGGCTAATTCCTTGTTGTATAGCAGGGGTGTCCAATCCTGCTCCTGGAGGGCCACTTGCTGCGTCCCAATTCGCCTACTTATACTACGTCCTAAAAGTATGTACTCTTTTTGTGAAGAAAAAGTATATACTTTTGAGTGTGTAGCAGAAAAGTATGCAAGCTTCGGGACATACTACTTCGCCATCTTTAACGGACTCTGTCGCTTAGTTACGTGTATCCAGTCACCGTTTATCTGCCCTGTCAATCATCGTCAGATTCGTCACAATTCAAATCCTCCACATTCAGTTTAATCTCCAACCGTATCGGAGAGAAATGTTGCCGCTCATTGATCTGCCATTTGTGGGTCTTTAATGCAGAGACTCTCCTCATGTATTTACAGTTTAAATATAATGATGCATTTAAAAGTTATTGGCCAAACGTGTCATTTCAAAAGTTCTCAATGCTGCTGCGGTTGAAATATAATGTGACAACACTGAATAAATATATTTTTGTCAGGTTAAATATTGATAGTTGGTCACTCAAACCCCTTTATCTAAACTTCTCTACTTAACCGTCGAACTCGCACATCCGTCATGTTTGTAGTTTTTTTAACGCTTTTTATCCGCGTTTGTAGTTCTAATCGAATCCTCGTCCAACTCGCAATGGGTTGTGGGCAATATCAGCCATTAGAGTGCCCATCGATCCATACTGTGAATTCGGACCGGAAATAGTAAACCATCCGGGAATCTTTGGAATACTCTTTTCAACATACTACGATTTGGGACATACTAATTCTATTTTTGAATACTATTTAGGGTGGATAGTATGCGAATTGGGACGCAGGGACTGTCCTGCTGAGTTTAGCTCTAACCCCAATTAAACACACCTGTACCAGCTAATTAAGGTCTTATTAGGCATACTAGAAACTTTAGCAGTGTGTTGAGGCAAGCAGGAGCTAAACTCTGCAGGACAGTGGCCCTCCAGGACCGCCTTTGGACACCCCTGTTGTATAGCTTGCACACAACCATGCTCTTGTCGGCGTTTCCATCATTTCGTTTTTTAAAACAAAATTTCCCATCCACGGGGCCAAGCAAAGCGGTCTCATCAGCTTCTTCGTTCATGTTCACTATGGTTTGTTGTTGTCGTGACTCATGAGCGCTAGTTGGTGTTCCAGTATAATCGGTCCGTCTAAACTCATTCATTGAAAAACGTTCCGCGGGGCAAAAATAAGTGTGATTATTTTTTTATTTTTTGCGTAATTAATTAACGCGTTAAAGTCCCGTAGTTAATTAATCTTAATTAACGCGTTAAAGTCCCGGCCCTAATATATATATATATATATAATTTATTTATTTATTTATTTATTTTTTAAATAAAATATACATAAATATTAAATTACTTTTTTTTATTACAACAAACTTAAACACCTATAACTTTTTTGTTTTAAATTTTATTTAACTTATTTCACATGTACAAGAAACGTCCAAGTGTATTTTTAAAAACGAGCCCAAAATTAGGTTGATATTCCAAACCATTCCAGAATTACATTAATTTGAATCTGGACATCCCCTTTTCAGCTCTACTTTTATTTCATGGAAAAGAGCAGCATAAACATTCTGCTAAACTTCACGTTTTGAGTTTCAAAGATTCGGATCAACCTGAGAGCAAGTCAGTGCCACAAATGTTAATTTTTGTGCAAACTACCCCTTTAAGGAACGCAGGGAAAGAGATTTCTTGGAAGAAACCTGACCGAATGAGACAGAAACAGTGAGGGGGTGCATTGGGGAGAGAAAATAGGGGCTGCTACATCTGCTATAGCAGACGAAAATAGTTTTTTTTACCCAGAAAACAGAGGGGGAGGCTGGAAGATATGAAGAGCTAAAGCAAGACTGATCCAGAGGAAGAAGGTGCAGGGGGGGTGGGGGGGACGAATGCAGAAGAGCGTTGAGCCGTGGCCTGTGTAGCAGCATGTAGGCACTCGTTACTGATGTGGCAGAAAATATGTGTCGACAGGAAACGAGGATGCCAGCTGTCCCTCGATTATGACATTACCACGCAAGAATGGGCGACAGCAAAATCATATATGACTCACAGACAATGAATAATAGGGGCAAGAACCATGACCTTCGGGCCCCGCATTCGGTGCCACATACAACCTCCCAGCCTCCCTATGCAAGACCAACACTGCAAATAAACAATGGCATTAAACCATGATGAGA